>NW_019957714.1:0-16271 GCF_002910315.2 Salvelinus sp. IW2-2015 | reverse complement strand
CTCCCAGCCACACCTGAGGCAAATGCATATGGAAGCCACACAAGAGGCAGTGCAGGCAGGTCTTTAAGGTCAGTATGGGGTTAGTACTGAACCTGAATTCAGATACACACAGAGATGTAGTACATGGTTTGAATCAGAAGAGGGCATTGAGAGATTGTTCACCATCTACTGATCCCCTGATCCATGACTTGTCCTGGTGCATGACTTTGAGTGTGTGTGTGTGTTTTTGGTGCATGGCTTTTTAGTGTGGTGAGGGAGTGGTTTGATGTCCTGTCCAATGAGATCATCAATGCAGCATATGGCCTCTTCACCCAGTCAGCGGACGGTGAGACATCTTTCGATTGGCTGATGAGATGTTGTTTGTGTAAACTGTGTTTTTTTTACTGTAATTGAGGGTGTATTTTCCTCCCTCACTGTCAGCATCTACCCCTCTTTCTTTCTCTTCCTCTTTCTTTCCCTATTTCTCTCTCTTTTTTAACATCTGTCTGTTTGTCTCTCTCTCTCTCGCTCGCTATATCCCTCTTTCTCTTCCCTCTCTCTCCTCTCTCCCCTTCACTCGCTCCGTCTCCTTCACTCACTCAGTCTCTTTCCTTGCCTCTCCCTT
Source organism: Salvelinus sp. IW2-2015 (assembly GCF_002910315.2). Lineage (NCBI taxonomy): Eukaryota > Metazoa > Chordata > Actinopteri > Salmoniformes > Salmonidae > Salvelinus > Salvelinus sp. IW2-2015. The sequence goes on along the minus strand of NW_019957714.1, from coordinate 15,667 downwards.
TCCTCTCTCTCTCTGATTTCTTCCAGCCGTTGGAGTTGCTGTGGCACTCTCTAGATGAGTGGTTGGTGTTGATCTCCACAGAGCTGGGGAAGAGAAGGGGAAGAGCCCTCCTCATCCTCAGGGAGCGAGATCGCCTCCCTCCTCCTCAAACAACGTGGCGAGGTCGACTCCGCCTCCACCCCTGCCGTCTTCACGGTGGCACCGTCGCTGCCACCCTCCATGCCCCTACCCCCTTTGCTGGACCCAGAGGTTGACAAGAGGACCCCGAAGGTTGTTATGGAAAATGCCGGAGGTATACACGGATGGAGAGGATGTCATCTCTATGACGGCCAATCGGCTCAGCGCGGTGATCCAGGCCTTCTACATGTGCTGTTCCTGTCAGATTCCACAGGGGTGAGAATGACCCCTGACCTCTGACCTCTAACCCAGGGATGGGCAACTCCAGTTCTTGGGAGTCCTGAGATTCTGCTGGTTTTCACTTTGGCCAGGCTCTGGATTGCACTCAAGTGCACACACCTGATTTTACTGATCTATATTGGCCTCTAAATGACAGTCAGTGTTCCTCTCAATATCTCCTAGTTTCACAGAGATACTTTATGTAACTTCCTCCTTCAGAGCCCCTCTGTGTGACTAGGCCTGGGAAATAATGGAGCTTTAATGTCTCATCTCTACACACACACACACACACACACACACACACACACACACACACACACACACACACACACACACACACACACACCTTTCCTGGCCCCCTGGCTAGATAATTACATTTTAATTAGATCATTAAACTCAGCCTAATTGAACGCTGAATAGGAGCGACTGTTATTGGCCCTATGCTGCTGTAGTAGAAGAAGATGGCTGTGTTTGTCTTTGCGTTTCTCCTTCCCAGGCCTGCTCTTCATTAGCTGATAGCCTGGCTGTTCCCCTGTCAGGGAAACACTGTTTCAATAATGCAGGTTATTGTGTTTTGGAGAGGGATCAGATCCACTCATTATAATAGACAGATGCTGCACTACTTATCTCTGTGTTGTGTTCTTCTGAAACACAGCTCCTGGTTATGTAGTGAGTGTTTTCATTTCTCTTATTCTCTTGCTTCATCTTCTCTTTTTGTCTCCCTCCTCCCTCTTTATCTTGCTCCCTCTGTGTTTCCTTGTCTTTCCTCATCCAGAATGACGTCTCCTCGCTTCATAGAGTTTGTCTGCAAGCATGAYGAGGTTCTCAAATGTTTCATAACCAGGTGAGTCCTTTGACAGGATCTTACCCAGACACTTCTTATCAATCTCTCTAACTTAACCTGTCGTTTCTCTCTCCATTTCTCTCGCTCTCTCCATTTCTCTCTCTCTCTCCTCTCTTTCTCCATCCCTCTATTGCTCTCGCTCTCAGGAATCCAAAGATCATCTTTAACCATTTCCACTTCCTGTTGGAATGTCCAGAGCTAATGTCCCACTTCATGCACATAATCAAAGGCCAGGTGAGACCTGTGATTGGCTGGTCTATCAGTCAACTTCCTGGTTGTGTATCTGCTGTAGGTAGGACATACAAGGGCCAAGACAACGTTCCCATGGCCTCTTATTTGCATGCTATGACATCAGCTTTCTTTCCCCTTCCCTTTCTCTATCTCTTTCTATATATTCTCCTCTCTCCCTCTCTTTATGTCCCTCTGTAGTTCTCCCTCTGGGGACTATGTTGCGAGTGACTTTGAAACACCCGTGTCTTCCAGGCAGGATCATTTAACAACGTTATTGCCATGGCGATAACACTTGTCTTAAGTTCCTTTTATACAGCTTGATAAATTGTAAGTGCCTGTTCTAAGTTGTGTGTAGTGTTTCACTCCTCACTCCTCACTATTCATATTTGAGCGGCGGACGGCGTGGCAAGCCTCGTTACCTCTGGATTATATCCCACCTGGGAATAAGAGCCCCTCGTTTTAATGACAGATTTTACCCCGACGAAGACTTCCATCTCCACATCTCCCTCTGTATGCACAGGAGACCCAGGGGAAAATCTCTCTCTCATTTCTATCTCTCTCTTGTGCTCTCTCTCCCCAGCTCATCTCTCATGGAGAACAAAGACATTCAAATATTATGCAAATATAAATGCCGTTCTTCCCTCTCTGCATTCTTTAGACACTTGAGGCTTTGGAACCATTGGTTTAGACATCGTCTCAGATTTGAAAGTGTAGAGAGAGATAATGAATTTTGGGAAGTGCTGTGGCTGGTATTTAGTTAGGATAATTATAAGACATAATAAGGCCTTTGAAGTCTTGTAATAAATTATATCTGCATCATAATGCACTATACCTGCAGGCTGTAAGTAAATCGTTATTGTTTGTTCCCCTCACAGCCATTCAGGAGCGCTGTGAGTGGTTCTATGAGCACCTATTGGCAGGACAGCCAGACTCAGACATGGTCCATCGAACTGTCAACGAGAACGACATCCTGCTAATCCACAGAGGTACCAAGCCCCCACTGATCCACCCTTCATACAGTATAACCCATCGTTCCTGTACAGCTAACCCCACTGACCACCCTTCATACAGTATAACCCATCGTTCCTGTACAGCTAACCCCACTGATCCACCCTTCATACAGTATAACCCATCGTTCCTGTACAGCTTAAATCCCCCCTGACCCACCCTTCATACAGTATTAACCCATCGTTCCTTACACGCTAACCCCACTGACCACCCTTCATACAAGTATAACCCATCGTTCCTGTACAGCTAACCCCACTGATCACCTTTCATACAGTATAACCATCGTTCCTGTACAGCTAACCCCACTGACCCCACCTTCATACAGTATAACCCATCGTTCCTGTCAGCTACCCCACTGACCCACCCTCATACAGTATAACCCATCGTTCGTGACAGCTAACCCCACTGACCACCCTTCATACAGTATAAACCATCGTTCCTGTACAGCTAACCCCCACTGACCCACCCTTCATACAGTATAACCCATCGTTCCTGTCAGCTAACCCCACTGACCCCCTTCATACAGTATAACCCATCGTTCCTGTACGTTAACCCCACTGACCCACCCTTCATTACAGTATAACCCATCGTTCCTGTACAGCTAACCCCACTGACCCACCCTTCATACAGTATAACCCATCGTTCCTGTACAGCTAACCCCACTGACCATCCTACATCCCCATATGTCTTACACTCCACCCAGCAATATATCAGTGTGTGTCTCTTTCTCAATGTTTCTCTTTTCTCTCAGAGTCCATATTCAGCAGTAGCCGTGCGATGGTTTCCAAATCGACCAATGAGGAGTTCAAACAGGGCATCGCCGTACGATTCCATGGAGAGGAAGGAATGGTGGGTATTATCAGTGTCTGTCTGACCTAGGTTCAAATAGTATTTTCTTTTAAAATACTTTCGTTTAGAAACTCTTGATTGAACTTGCCTAGCGTAATGGAAACAATGGAATAGTTCCCAAAATGCAAAGGGAATAGGGCACCATCTCAAATGACCCGTGCTTAGTCCTAGAAACAGTTTATTAGTGCAGTATACAGGAAACAGGGTCCCATTTCAGCACATGCTCAGTTAGCAGTTGACCTGTGACCTTTGTGTCCAGGGCCAGGGTGTGTTGAGGGAGTGGTTTGACGTCCTGTCCAATGAGATCATCAATGCAGACTATGGCCTCTTCACCCAGTCAGCGGACGGTGAGGCACCTTTCGATTGGCTGATGAGATGTTGTTTGTGTAAACTGTGTTTTTTTTACTGTAATTGAGGGTGTATTTTCCTCCCTCGCTGTTTTTTAAATTGTTGTTACCTTGCATCATGATCCAAATACTTTGTTGGTTAATTATACGTTTGTATGCCTAGCCTAGCCTAGCTGTGTATTGTGACTGTGAAATGTTTTCCTCTCTCGCATCAGAATCCAAAAACGTATTCAAGATAGGTAGGTAAGAAGATCAAAGCTTGACTGGTATTTATTTGTTTGTCACTGTGCGTGTGTGTCTATCGTGTGTGTGTGTGTGTGTGTGTGTGTGTGTGTGTGTGTGTGTGTGTGTCACAGGCACCACGTTCCAGCCCAACAGTAACTCGTCAGTGAACCTTGATCATCTGAACTACTTCCGGTTTGCGGGTCAGATCCTGGGGTTGGCTCTTTACCACCGTCAGCTGGTCAACATCTACTTCACCCGCTCCTTCTACAAACACATACTGGGTAACACACACACACCTCAYACACACGTTCTACAGTGGGTTGTTAACACGAATCCCAGTGATCTACCAGGGTGTATCCTCTACTTGAGCAGGTTGTTACATTTGTAACTGGGTTATAATACAGTTGTTAGTGTTTTTACAGTGATGCTACAGTGTTGTAACAGTACGGGTGCGGTCTGTGTGTCCAGGCATCCCAGTGAACTACCAGGATGTGTCGTCCATCGATCCAGAGTATGCCAAGAATCTGCAGTGGATCCTGGACAACGACATCAGCGACCTGKGACTGGASCTCACCTKCTCTGTGGAAACAGACGTGTTCGGCGCCATGGAGGAGGTGCCACTCAAACCTGGCGGGACTAGCATCATTGTCACCCAGGACAACAAGGTGAGCCAGCYTATCACAGAAGGAGGATCTGAAACTCCTAACCCCTAGCATTTTTGTTGTTGCTCTCAACATCAACTAGGTGAGAATAGCAGATGATTGACAGGTCAAGCAGAAGGAAGTTGTGATGTAGACTATTCTATAACACTTATGACCTTATATGATTAATATGTCATGTGTATATGATGTGTGTGCGTGCTTGCCTGYGTTTGACAAAGTTTGGACATTTTTGGGGAATTTGAGTGTGTAGTTACCACCTGGCCTGCAGGTGGTAATGTTCTGTAAGGAAGAAGCCAGTAAAACGAGACGGCGTTAGAGGGCTGCCCAAAGATCACCCAGACTCTACGTAGTGAATGTTCCCTATATATAAACCTCTCTCTCCCTCTCTCACTCAGGCGGAGTATGTCCAGTTGGTAACAGAGTTGAGGATGACTCGAGCCATCCAACCCCAGATAAATGCCTTCCTGCACGGGTTCCACACCTTCATTCCCCCCTCCCTCATCCAGCTCTTTGATCAATATGACTTGGTTAGTGTCCTTGCTTTTCTTCTCTTCTCCTTTGGCCTGTGTTCAACTCCCTTCTCCTTTACCTCTCTTCTCCTCTCTACTGTCCTCAACTCTCTTCTCCTCACCTCCTTCTCTGCTCTCACCCCCTCTTACCCATTATCTTTTATTCTCCTTCTCTGCTCTCGCCTGCTTGCCTAGCGGGATCTGATGTCTGATGCAGGGATTGAGTGGCCTTGTCTGGCTTGGGGGGTGTCAATGGGATGTTGGGGTCACCTTGAGTGTGTGTCGGCAAAATCCATGTCCTCACTAGTCCCTGGATCGATAGGGTACCATGGCGATTATCTGGCCCGCCGTGTTATTGGACATGTGTGTGCAGGTACAAGCCTCGGTCACACGGTCACAGCTCGCCTGCTGACAACACTCAGACTCAGTGGGGAGGAGAGTTTAGCTCTGCTCTGTTTACCACTGGACCACCCGTGTTCAGTTGCGTTAGAAAAACACCCTTGTGTCTTTGTCAACATGATTTTGAACAGAAGAAGCATGAAGTTAGGTTTTATAAGTCTGTTGTATATGATACAGTTGAAGTCGGAAGTTTACAGACACCTTAGCCAAATACATTTCAACTCAGTTTTTCACAATTCCTGACATTTAATCAGAGTAAAAATTCCCTGTCTTAGGTCAGTTAGGATCACCACTTTATTTTAAGAATGTGAAATGTCAGAATAATAGTAGAGAATGATTTATTTCAGCTTTTAATTCTTTCATCACATTCCCAGTGGGTCAGAAGTTTACATACACTCAATTAGTATATGGTAGCATCGCCTTTAAATTGTTTAACTTGGGTCAAGCATTTCGTGTGGCCTTCCACAAGCTTCCCACAATAAGTTGGGTGAATTTTGGCCCATTCCTCCTGACAGAGCTGGTGTAACTGAGTCAGGTTTGTAGGCCTCCTTGCTCGCACACGCTTTTTCAGTTCTGCCCACAAATTTATGGGCTTTGTGATGGCCACTCCAACACCTTGACTTTGTTGTCCTTAAGCCATTTTGCCTCAACTTTGGAAGTATGCTTGGTGTCATTGTCCATTTGGAAGACCCATTTGCAACCAGGCTTTAACTTCCTGACTGATGTCTTGAGATGTTGCTTCAATATATCCACATAATTTTCCTTTCTCATGATGCCATCTATTTTGTGAAGGGCACCAGTCCCTCCTGCAGCAAAGCACCCCCACAACATGATGCTGCCACCCCGTGCTTCACGGTTGGGATGGTGTTCTTCGGCTTGCAAGCCCCGCCCCTTTCCTCCAAACATAACGATGGTCATTATGGCCAAACAGTTCCATTTTTGTTTCATCAGACCAGAGGACATTTCTCCAAAAAGTATGATCTTTGCCCCCATGTGCAGTTGCAAACTGTAGTCTGGCTTTTTTATGGCGGTTTTGGAGCAGTGGCTTCTTCCTTGCTGAGCGGCTTTTCAGGTTATGTCGATATAGGACTCGTTTTACTGTGGATATAGATACTTTTGTACCTGTTTCCTCCAGCACCTTCAGAAGGTCCTTTGCTGTTGTTCTGGTATTGATTTGCACTTTTTGCATCAAAGTACGTTCATCTCTAGGAGACAAAACGCGTCTCCTTCCTGAGCGGTATGACGGCTGCGTGGTCCCATGGTGTTTATACTTGCCTACTATTGTTTGTACAGAAGAACGTGGTACCTTCAGGCACTTGGAAATTGCATCCAAGGATGAACCAGACTTGTGGAGATCTACAATCTTTCTGAGGTCTTGGCTGATTTATTTTGATTTTCCCATGATGTCAAGCAAAGAGGCACTGAGTTTGAAGGGAGGCCTTGAAATAAATCCACAGGTACACCTCCAATCGACACAAATTATGTAAATGTGCTTATCAGAAGCCTCTAAAGCCATGACATCATTTTCTGGAATTTTCCAAGCTGTTTAAAGGCACAGTCAACTTAGTGTATGTAAACTTCTGACCCACTGGAGTTGTGATACATTGAATTTTAAGTGAAATAATCTGTCTGTAAACAATTGTTGGAAACATTACTTGTGTCATGCACAAAGTAGATGTCCTTACCGACTTTCCAAAACTATAGTTTGTTAGCAAGAAATTTGTGGAGTGGCTGAAAAATTAGTTTTAATGACTCAAACCTAAGTGTACGTGAACTTCCGACTTGTACATGTGTCCTGACTACTACTCTATTTAACCTCTGTGTGTGTGTAGGAGCTGTTGCTTTCTGGGATGCCAGAGATCGATGTGCAGGACTGGCACAGGAACACAGAATACACCAGTGGCTATGACCTGGAGGAACCTGTCATCCAGGTCAGTTAGCTCTCACCGGTTAGGACTCTTTTTAATGTAACACCACCTCATCAGCGAGGAGGACCCTTTTTACTGGAACAACTCCAATTTAGAGAGATGTACCACAGGCATGGCTGATCCTACAGAGRTCTTAACACCTCCTCCCAGGCTGGCTTAGTGGTTTAAAGTTGATTCTCTTGTCAGATTCTCTTATCTCACAGTGGTTTTCATTTGGTTTAATATGGATTCTCTTGTCTTGTAGTGGTTCTGGAAGGTGGTAGAAAGCCTTACCCAAGAGGAGAGGGTCCTGCTGTTGCAGTTTGTCACTGGCAGGTGAATTTCTAATTAGTCAGTGTATGTGTGTATGTGGCAGGTGAGTTTCTCACATAAGGCCATTGTAAGATCTGATCAATGATCCGTCACTTACTCTCACTCATGTCCTGTCTAATTCCTTTCTCATGTCCCTGTTAGTTCCAGGGTACCTCATGGTGGCTTTGCCTTTCTGATGGGAGGTAGTGGCTTACAGAAGTTCACTATTGCCTCTGTACCCTACACATCAAACCTACTGCCTACCTCCAGCACCTGGTGAGGACCGCACGCACGTATATTCTCACACACATGCGCTCACTCGCTGTCACTCACTAGAGAGAGCAGCATGCTGACAGAAAAAGCACTAGAGGGCAGTATGGTTCCTTTGTCTCCTTTGCCTCTGGAGGTAGGTGTGTGTAGGTGTGTGTGTGTGTGTGTGTGTGTGTTGCTTTAGTGCACTAGTATAGGAGAGGGAAAAACAGGGAGGGGTTTCTGCATTTTGGATAGAAAGGACAGGTACTGTAGTTCTCATCGCTGTAGGTCTATACTTTGGCAGGTAGAAATCACCACTGTACTGTATACTACAGCAGCTGGATATGATATGAGACATAATGACATGCCATCAATCTGCAGTGAACCACAAGAAACTACATTGACCATGATGCTCCTCCCACAGCATCAACATGATGAAACTCCCAGAATACCCCAGCCAGGAGGTCCTGCGGGACAGGCTGCTGGTCGCACTGCATTGTGGGAGTTACGGGTACACCATGGCGTGACGCTGGCTGCAGCTACGTCTCAGCGGGACTCCTCTGGTCCATGCACACGAGAGTGTGTGTGCGCATTGGCATGGACACACATCAGTGCAGGGAATGCATCCAACACTTCCTAATCCAGACATATTTCACCTTTCTATGTGGCATATTTCACCTTTCTATGTGACATATTTCACCTTTCTATGTGGCATATTTCACCTTTCTATGTGGCATATTTCACCTATCTATGCGGCATATTTCACCTTTCTATGCGGCATATTTCACCTATCTATGTGGCAGTTTGTTTTAGCTGGGTATATTCTATTCTACAGCCAGAACAAGGTATGATTTTTATAAGATTAACAAGCTCCCAGTCATTTCAACCCAATTGAAGGCAAAGGAAATGTGATACCCCTGATTTCACTCTGAACTGCCAAAAACATGTTACCATGGTCACAACAACAACTCTAGCCAGACCTCTTATCCACTACAGACTGGCTRCACAGCATCCCTCCCACGGCGTGAAGCCAGTCRGCTGCCTTCCTTTAAGTCTCTCTCCTTTGACATTCTTCTCCTGTAACATGGTAATATGGAATGATCTGGTTGGTGTGTATTTCAGAATTGGAGGGGGANGCCTTCCTTTAAGTCTCTCTCCTTTGACATTCTTCTCCTGTAACATGGTAATATGGAATGATCTGGTTGGTGTGTATTTCAGAATTGGAGGGGGAATCTATAATGATATTACATTAAGGGGGTGTGGCCAGGTGGTTTTACATGTGTTTACCAAGGTGGTAGTTGTAAAAAGTTGGTGAAGAGTCTAGCCTGCGAGTAACAAACACTAATGTAGAAAACGCTCATTTGTCCTGGGAATAGGTGCATAAACGATTCCCAAATGAATAGAAGCGTTAACGGTGCTCACAGGTGTTTACCCCCTGCTACAGTACATCCCTGATCTTCACAGCTGCCTAACCACAACTCCCTCACCCTATAAGGTGCACGTCTAATGTGGCTCTACTTTGTGAGATTCTTCAGTTTAGTGTCATTCTGTTGTGTTGGAATGTCTAAGTCTGTCAGATCTGTAGCTGTATTTCTGTGTCCTTGTAGTGATCATTAGGGCCCAGTTTTTCAAAAGTGATCTATCTGGATTTCGATTATCGGATAGGATTAAATACATAGAAATATAATGAATAGAACAGATGAATCATTGACTTCTATTCATTCTATTTCTATGTATTTAATCCTATCCGGTTAGAAAACTTTTGAAAAACTGGGCCCAGTAGTCAGTCATCCCTTTCTATTGTATCTGGCTGGCAGGACTCTCTGTGTGTCCCAAATGGCTCCGTAGTTCCTATATAGTGCACTACTACATGTTTCCAAAAAGGGACAGAATCATATCATGACTTGACATATCATGAATGTAGCTAAGAAATGTTTTATTCTTGATCCTTGATTTAAATGACTCTACTTCTTTACAATGTGGGAATGTAAATACTTATATTTCATATTATTTATCACTATTGTGAGTGAGGGCATGCTGGTAAAGTGCATAGTGGGTGGATTTGTGTGTGTGTCTGGATGTATGTGCCCTCAGCATGTGCTGTGTTGGGTCACAGGCTCAGATCAGCAGGGCTACCTGTGCTAAACGGTTTCCTCAGCACTTTCCCTCAAACACAATCTGTGTTCCATCTCTCTGACACACACACTGTGACCAAAGCCACATTCTAAACACGCATGTTCTGTTCCCCATAGCAACGCTGCATCCTCCATACAATCTGCCATTCCCAAGCTCTACCTTAAACACAGCCTGTCTGGTTCACCATGGCAACGCCAACGTCTGGTTGAGTACACACACACAGGCAGCGCAGCATGGACAGGCCCAGGGCTGGCTGAGATGTGGACCCGGCATATGTCCCCTTGACAACCCAGAGCGAGAGAACAGACAGAGAATGTAAAAGTGGCTGAATATGTGGGTAGAACAGGGAGAGCGGGAGAGAAAAGATGTCCATCACATTGTACCACATACCTTCGCCACACTAACATGCACTCTTATCATTCACTTAATTTAATTAGCTAACTATTCATGCTCACCCTCCAGTCTCCTACCTGGACCTGTGTGACACATTCAGGCGATAACACAGTACACACACACACACTGCTTTAGACACTGTCAGGCGATACCACTGCACTATAGAGTAGAGTCTTACCTTTAACCTCCAGAGTTCTTCATCTGGCTGGTTGAGGTTTTTGTGATTGTTCTGTGTCCTCAGGCAGAGATACATGTGCTCCTCTGGCTGGCCTCTAGAGTTATTACCTCTGCATCCGCACATACTGATTACATCTGCTGTGTTCACCCTTTCTCTGTTTCTTATACACACACAACCATTTGACTGCGTACATGTCCTCTACTATAGTACAAACTGCACAAAGCAATGAGGCTGAAAATGTGGTCGTGTAGATTGTCACTCCCCTTCGGCTTGTTCTAGTGCAGACACTGGGGCATGTTTCACCAAGGCAATGACCTGTTCCTCTCTACTACAGTGTACAGTGCCTTCAGAAATGTAAAATGGATTCAATTGAGATTTCTTTGTCACTGGCCTACACCCAATACTCCATAATGTCTAAGTAGGATGATGTTTTTAGAATTTTCTTCACATAATAAGTTGCATGGACTGTGAGCAATAATTGTGTTTAACATTTTTGAATGACTACCTCATCTCTGTACCCCACACATACAATTATCTGTAAGGACCCTAAGTTGAGCAGTGAATTTCAAACACAGATACAACCACAAAGACTAGGGGATTTTCCAATGCCTCGCAAAGAAGGACACTGTACTGTATTGGTAGATGGGAGAAAATAAAAGCAGACATTTAATATCCCTTGGAGCATGGTGAAGTTATTAATTACACTTTGGATGGTGTATCAATTCACCCAGTCACTATAAAGATACAGGCATCCTTCCTAACTCAGTTGCCGGAGAGGAAGGAAACCGCTCTGGAATTTCACCATGAGGCCAATGGTGACTTTAAAACAGTACATAGTACATAGTACATAGTTTAATGGCTGTGATAGGAGAAAACTGAGAATGGGTCAACAACATTTTAGTTGCTCTGTAATATTAACCTAATTGACAGAGTGAAAAGAAGGAAGCTTGAACAGACTAAAAATATTCCAAAACATGCATCCTATTTGCAACAACGTACTAAAGTAATACTGCAAAGAAATGCGGCAAAGCAATTAACTTTTTGTTCTGAATACAAAATGTTATGTTTGGGGCAAATCCAATACAACACATTACTGAATACCACTCTCCATATTTTCAAGCATAGTGGTGGCTGCATCATGTTATGGGTATGCTTGTAATCGTTAAGGACTGGGGAGATCTTCAGGATAAAAAGAAAAGGAATTGAGCTAAGCACAGACAAAACCCTAGTGGAAAACCTGATTCAGTCTGCTTTCCACCAGACACTGTGGGATTTATTCACCTTTCTGCAGGACAATAACCAAAAACACAAGGCCTAATCTACACTGGAGATGCTTACCAAGAAGACAGTGAATGTTCCTGAGTGGGCCAGTTACAGTTTTGACTTAAATCTACTTGAAAGTCTATGGCAAGACCATATAATGTTTGTCTAGCAATGATCAACAACCAATTTGACAGAGCTTGAAGATTTTTGAAAAGAATAATGGGAACATTTTGCACAATCCAGGTGTGGAAAGCTCTTAGAGACTTACCCATAAAGACTCACAGCTGTAATCACTGCCAAAGGTGCTTCTATGAAGTATTGACCATGGGGTGTGAATACTTATGCAAATTAGATCTTTCTGCATTTCATTTTCAATACATTTGCAAACATTTGTTAAACCTGTTTTCACTGTCATTTGGGGTATTGTGTGTAGATTTTTTTTTGGCTGTAACACAACAAAATGTGGAATAAGTCAGAGTATGAATACTTTCTGAAGGCACTGGATGTTTTATCAGGAGCTAAAATGGCCGACATGTTGGTTAACGACATCACAAGCAGCTCTCACCATGTCACCCTAACTAACTGTCCGCGTGATTGGTGCTGTTGCTGCCAGCTCACTCCTCACTGGCCCTGGAGAATATATTATTATTAAGCCTCACCTTGTCCCTGCGGTCCTTCTTATTCAATTATGGGTGAAAGTCGAGAGGGTGTGTGTTGTCGGGATACTCGCCGGAGCTTAGTAAGCTTTTAAAAGTCAAAGACGTATTGTACTGTACTTAGACAGTCAGCAGTATATGTCCAGCTGATTTACATCGATGTGTATGGCTCACCGCTCACCTGGGTGATGTCATTTATCCTGGGTAGAGCATCTGGGCTACATGTGTCTGTTTCATTTGATGAACTGTGTGTTATGTGCTTACAACTAACAGCAATAGGCAGTGACATTATTGATTCTGTTTCCTGATGTTTATATACAGTACATGTTTGCCAGCATGCAGCCTTTCTGTACAGTAGGGCAACTCTGAATGAGATACAGTAGGTTGCCTTTTGCATGAAGGAGATGTGTATGTGGTGGCATGTTACATCCCACTGGGGAAAATACTGGTTGAATTAATGTTCTTTCCATGTCATTTCAACCCCAAAAATGTAATGTGATGTGAAGCAACGTGGAAAACTAATTGGATTTGCAAAAAGTGAGGGCATTTCGTCTTTTTTTCACCCAATTTTTAACCTAAATCCAATGACTTGGTGAAATGTTTTGTTGAATTTACGTTGAATTCACGTTAGTTGACAACTCAACCAAATGTAAATCAAAACTAGATGTTGAACTCATGTCTGTCCCCACTGGGATAAGATTGAGGTACTATCTTCAGTGTCTTGACAAACGGATATGTTTTCCTTGAGACATCAAATACATTCATCCTCCTCCTCCAATTCTTTCCTCGGCTACTCTGAAGCATATTGAATAGGCAGTGTTGGCAAAGGAGGTACTGTACTGTTTGTGCAGTAAGGCTATCTGTGCCTCCCCACCCTCCTCTCCCTCTTCCTCCTCCCTCCCCATTCTTCCTCCCCGGACCCCAGTCCCCTGCTGTGTGCCTCATTGAAGCAGACTGCAGCTCTCACGGCCATTTACTGAGATTGGGCGGCAGCCCTAACGTTCTCTGGCACCCTCGTCACAGGAGCTGCATTCACTCAGCGCTCCGCCAACAAGCCAACGAATAGGGTGGGAGAGGTGGGTGGGTGGGTGGGGGGGGGGGGGGGGGACAGGCAGAATACTACCAGGGAGGATAGGGGGTAGGATGCTTGCCAGATTGTAGCGTTTTCAATGCCATTGAATATTTAGAGTGTGTCAGCTTGTGTGAATAGAGCTTGTCATTCTGCATGCTGTATGGAGTGCATGTTTACCCAGAGTGTCTCCTGTTGGCCAGGAGCTCACATTATCTCACTGGTGTTTTCACTTATACACAATGAGGAGCAGTGCCCCCCCCCCCACAATCTCTCTCTCTCTCTCTACCTCTGTCTCTCTTCTTCCCTCTCTGTATAAGTGTTTATTCCCCCTCTCTTTCTCTCTCTTTCCCTTCTCCCAACCTGTTGTTCTCCCTGGTGTATTCTTTACTAAGTGTGGTTGATATCAGCTCTTGATATTGGTTGAAGCCAGATGTCAGATGTCACATGTACGGTACATTAGTTGTGTTAGCTAATTATGTACATATATTAATGCATGCTACTCCATTAGTTGGACATAAAATCACAGACGGGAAAATCACCAAATACCTTATGCAAAGCCTTGGTTTCATGCATGTTAACATTAGAAGCCTCCTCCCTAAGTTTGTTTTATTCACTGGTTTAGCACACTCCACCAACCCTGATGTCCTAGCCGTGTCTAAATCATTGCTTAGGAAGGCCACCAAAAATCCTGAAATTTCCATCGCTAACTATAACATCTTCTGACAATATAGAACTGTCAAAGGGGGCAAAGTTAGCCTGCAGAGTTCTGTCATACTATCCAGGTCTGTGCCCAAACAATTCGAGCTTCTACTTTTAAAAATCCCCCTTTCCAGAAACAAGTCGCTCACCGTTGCCGCTTGTTATAGACCCCCTTCAGCCCCCAGCTGTGCCCTGGACACCATATGTGAATTGATTGCCCCCTATCTATCTTCAGAGTTTGTACTGTTAGGTGACCTAAACTGGGATATGCAGCAACTTGCCCAAGGCCACCCCCCGCTTCTACTTCACCCAAATCCAGACAGCTGATGTTCTGAAAGAGCGGCAAAACCTGGCTCCCTACAAATCAGCTGGGCTAGACAATCTGGATCCTCTCTAAAATTATCCGCCGAAACTGTTGCAACCCCTATTACTAGCCTGTTCAACCTCGCTGTCGTATCGTCTGAGATCCCCAAAGATTGGAATGCTGCCGCGGTCATCCCCCTCTTCAAAGGGGGAGACACTCTAGACCCAAACTGATATAGACCTATATCCATCCTGCCCTGCCTTTCTAAAATCTTCAAAAGCCAAGTTAACAAACAGATCACCGACCATTTCGAATCCCACCATACCTTCTCCACTATGCAATCTGGTTTCCGAGCTTGTCATGGGTGCACCTCAGCAACGCTCAAGGTCCTAAACGATATCATCACCGCCATCGATAAAAGACAGTACTGTGCAGCCGTCTTCATTGACCTGGCCAAGGCTTTCGACTCTGTCAATCACCACATTCTTATCGGCAGACTCAATAGCCTTGGTTTCTCAAATGACTGCCTCGCCTGGTTCACCAACTACTTCTCAGACAGAGTTCAGTGTGTGTCAAATCGGAGGGCCTGTTGTCCGGACCTTTGGCAGTCTCTATGGTGGTGCCACAGGGTTCAAATCTCGGGCCGACTCTTTTCTCTGTATATATCAATGATGTCGCTCTTGCTGCTGGTGATTCTCTGATCCACCTCTACGCAGATGACACCATTCTGTATACATCTGGCCCTTCTTTGGACACTGTGTTAAACCTCCAAACGAGCTTCAATGCCATACAACACTCCTTCTGTGGCCTCCAACTGCTTTTAAATGCTAGTAAAACTAAATGCATGCTCTTCAACCGATTGTTGCCCGCACCCGCCCGCCCGACTAGCATCACTACTCTGGACGGTTCTGACTTAGAATATGTGGACAACTACATGTACCTAGGTGTCTGGTTAGACTGTAAACTCTCCTTCCAGACTCACATTAAGCATCTCCAATCCAAAATTAAATCTAGAATCGGCTTCC
>NW_019957713.1:4124-19053 GCF_002910315.2 Salvelinus sp. IW2-2015 | reverse complement strand
CGATCGTTTTCAGTTTATCGTCCCAGCTCTAAGATGAGGTAGAGCAGAAAACATACTCATCCCCCTGCTGTGGTGCACTGAGATTTGAGAGAGTACAGAGAGAGAGAGAGAGAGAGAAAGGGAGGCACTGAGTGAGAGAGAGTTTGAGATAGACAGTAAGAGAGAGAAGGGGGTGATGAGGAGGAAAAGAAGACAGGTTCTTGTCCTTGAGAGGAAAACAACAGGATATCCTTGGATATCGTGCAATAATTGGCTGTTCTGTTCTGTTCTTTTGTTGTTCTTCATGGAAATGCACTACAAAGCTGTAACAGAGTAATATTCCCTGGTAAACAGACAAGGACTGAATAAAGGACATGTTCTACTGCTGAATACTGAAAGAGAGAGACAGTGGGAAAAGAAAGATGGAGGGAGGACGGGGGCGGAGGGGGGTAGGGGTGGTGGGTCTTTGCATATGGAGTTATTTTTCCATGGTCCATTTCTGTCTTATCTAGAGCCACGTCCAGTTCTAAAAGCACTACAGTGATATCAACACAGGCCTAAAGGAAATTGAAATCTACCCCGGGTCTGATAAAAGTGGTCTTGAAGATAAACATCTACATGTATTATAGGCATGCCATTATGACCAGTGCTCCCTACCACCACTACTACCACTGTTCCACGCAATATCTCAATGTGATGGGGGAAGAATGAAGGGCCCATGGTGTTTGCATAGCCCTTAGTTGAACTCTCGTGGTGCAGCTTGAGCACTATGTGCAGCCAAGCAGATGAACGATCCTTTGACAAATCACCTCGACCTGCTCCCTTTATCAAACCTCCCAACCCCCAGTCCCCACCTGCCTTAACCCACCTCAATCACCATTATCTTTGTGACTAGGCACCACTGGAGGTCACATTCAATGACTAGTACATAAATTGCTTTCTTTCTCCCTTTATCTTTCTCTCTCTCCATATCGGTTTCTCTTTACCCCTCCCTCTCTCTCGCTCTCCCTCTCTCACGTGCTCTCCCTCTCCACCTCCCCCTCTATCTACCTCTCCATCTTTCTTCCCTTACTCCCTTTATGGCTGTAGCTCCGTGTTCAATGTAATTTCAACATACTCTGTACATACAGTACCAGTCAAAAGATTGGACACACCTACTTATTCAAGGGATTTTCTTTACTTTTACTATATACTACATTGTAGAATAATAGTGAAGACATCAAAACTATGAAATAACAAATATGGAATCATGTAAACTCAGCCAAAAAAGAAAGTTCCTTTTTCTGGATCCAGTCTTTCAAAGATAATTTGTAAAAATCCAAATAACTTCACAGATCTTCATTGTAATGGGTTTAAACACTGTTTCCCATGCTTGTTCAATGAACCATAAACAATTAATGAACATGCACCTGTGGAACGGTCATTAAGACACTAACAGCTTACAGACGGTAGGCAATTAAGGTCACAGTTATGAAAACTTAGGACACTAAAGTGGCCTTTCTACTGACTCTGAAAAACACCAATAGAAAGATGCCAAGGGTCCCTGCTCATCTGCGTGAACGTGCTTTAGGCATGCTGCAAGGAGGCATGAGGACTGCACTTGTGGCTAGGGCAATAAATTGCAATGTCTGTACTGTGAGACACCTAAGACAGCGCTACAGGGAGACAGGATGGACAGCTGATCGTCCTCGCAGTGGCAGACCACGTGTAACAACACCTGCACAGGATCGGTACATCCAAACATCACACCTGCGGGACAGGTACAGGATGGCAACAACAACTGCCCGAGTTACACCAGGAATGCACAATCCCTCCATCAGTGCTCCGACTGTCCACAATAGGCTGAGAGAGGCTGGACTGAGGGCTTGTAGGTCTGTTGTAAGGCAGGTCCACACCAGACATCAATGGCAACACCGTCGCTGGACCAGACAGGACTGGCAAAAAGGGCTCTTCACTGACGAGTCGCGGTTTTGTCTCACCAGGGGTGATGGTCGGATTCGCGTTTATCGTCGAAGGAATGAGCGTTACACCAAGGCCTGTACTCTGAAGCGGATTTGGAGGTGGAGGGTCCGTCATGGTCTGGGGCGGCGTGTCACAGCATCATCGGACTGAGCTTGTTGTCATTGCAGGCACTCTCAACGCTGTGCGTTACAGGGAAGACATCCTCCTCCCTCATGTGGTACCCTTCCTGCAGGCTCATCCTGACATGACCCTCCAGCATGATAAAGCCACCAGCCATACTGCTCGTTCTGTGCGTGATTTCCTGCAAGACAGGAATGTCAGTGTTCTGCCATGGCCAGTGAAGAGCCCGGATCTCAATCCCATTGAGCACGTCTGGGACCTTTTGGATCGGCGGGTGAGGTTTAGGGCCATTCCCCCCAGAAATGTCCGTGAACTTGCAGGTGCCATGGTGGAAGAGTGGGGCAACATTTCACAGCAAGAAGTGAAAAATCTGATGCAGTCCATGAGGAGACGATGCACTGTAGTACTTAATGCAGCTGGTGGCCACACCAGATACTGATTGTTACTTTAGATTTTGACCTGCCCCCTTTGTTCA
Source organism: Salvelinus sp. IW2-2015 (assembly GCF_002910315.2). NCBI lineage: Eukaryota > Metazoa > Chordata > Actinopteri > Salmoniformes > Salmonidae > Salvelinus > Salvelinus sp. IW2-2015. The sequence continues at coordinate 16,517 of NW_019957713.1, read as the reverse complement.
GGGACATATTATTCAATTTCTGTTAGTCACATGTCTGTGGAACTTATTCAGTTTATGTCACAGTTGTAAAATCTTGCTATGTTAAATAACCGCAGTTGACAGTGAGAGAACATTTCTTTTTTTGCTGAATTTAGTAACCTAAAAAGGTTTAAACAAATCCAAAAATATTTTATATTTGAGATTCTTCAAAATAGCCACCCTTTGCCTTGATGACAGCTTTGCACACTCTTGGCATTCTCTCAACCAGCTTCATGAGGTAGTCACCTGGAATGCATTTCAATTAACAGGTGTGCCTTGTTAAAAGTTAATTTGTGGAATTTCTTTCTTTCTTAATGCGTTTGAGCCAATCAGTTGTGTTGTGACAAGGTAGGGGTGGTATACAGAAGATAGCCGTATTTGCTAAAAGACCAAGTCCATATTATGGCAAGAACAGCTCAAATAAGCAAAGAGAAATTACATTCCATCATAACTTTAAGACATGAAGGTCAGTCAATATGGAAAATTTGAAGAACTTTGTGTTGCAAGAACCATCAAGCGCTATGATGAAACTGGCTCTCATCAGAACCGCCACAGGAAAGGAAGACCCAGAGTTACCTCTGCTGCAGAGCATAAGAGTTATCAACCTCAGAAATTGCAGCCCAAATAAATGCTTCACAGAGTTCAAGTAACAAACACATCTCAACACTAACTGTTCAGAGGAGACTGCGTGAATCAGTCCTTCATGGTTGAATTGCTGCAAAGAAACCACTACTAAAGGACACCAATAAGAATTAGAGACTTACTTGGGCCAAGAAACACCAGCAATAGACGGGTGGAAATCTGTCCTTTGGTCTGATGAGTCAAAATTTGAGATTTTTGGTTCCAACCGTGTATTTGACGCAGAGTAGGTGAACGGATGATCTCCGCATGTGTGGTTCCCACCTTGAAGCATGGAGGAGGAGGAGGTGTGATGGTGTGGGGGTGCTTTGCTGGTGACACTGTCAGTGATTTATTTAGAATTCAAGGCACACTTAAGCAGCATGGCTACCACAGCATTCTGCAGCGATACTCCATCCCATCTGGTTTGCGCTTAGTGGGACTATAATTTTTTTTCAACAGGATAATGACCCAACACACCTCCAGGCTGTGTAAGGGGCTATTTGACCAAGAAGGAGAGGGATGGAGTGTTGCATCAGATGACCTGGCTTCTACAATAACCTGCCCTCAAGAGAAGGTTTGGGATGAGTTGGACCGCAGAGTGAAGGAAAAGCAGCCAACAAGTGCTCAGCATATGTGGGGACTCCTTCAAGATTGTTGGAAAAGCATTCCAGGTGAAGTTGGTTGAGAGAATGCCAAGTGTGCAAAGCTGTCATCAAGGCAAAGGGTGGCTACTTTGTTTAACACTTTTTTTGGTTACTACATGATTCCATATTAGTTTTTTCATAGTTTTGATATCTTCACTATTATTCCACAATGTAGAAAATTGAAAAAATTAAGAAAAACCCTTGAATGAGAAGGTGTGTCCAAACTTTTGACTGGTACACATGAGTAGTGGGCGGTGTTAAATGTTTCTGGGTGGCAGAAAAGAGGACGAGGAGGAGAAGGAGGATGAGGAGTGGCAGGTTGCTGTGTGTGGACCCATTGCTTAGAGCTACACATTTATGTGCAAATGCATTGTGTTTGCCAGTGTAAATTCCCCAGCGTGGTGATGTTATTCATGGAATATGGAATCCTCTGAGAGTTGTGACGGCTGTCGTCAGCGCCTACCTTCTGAGTTATTCATAGCCCTTTAAAAAGCACTATAAAAAAATGCTTGTTCATAACTCTCAACCAACATCAAATAGCTCCCTTCATCCTACCACCAAGGTGTGAATTACGGGAGAGCCAGGGGGTGCTCAGCTCCCCTGAATGAGACATTAGCTCCCCTAAATTCAATGATCTAATTCAATTGTTAAATGCTTTATTTATGACAAATAACACTGTCATTAATGTCATTAATGTAAAGAAAGAAAGGTACTGTTTTATGCCACACGATATGTGAAGACTCCAAGTATTTACGCATAAATTATGGACAACTCATGAACTAGGATGTAAAACATGTTTTGATTCAACTTATGTATTATATTGAATGTAGGCTACCTCTTCTGCATGTGTTCATGTGTATAAAATTGTCTTGGCTGAGAGGGTAGGCTACCGGCAGTGATATATTCCTAGTGGAGGGTAAATGGCGGTAAATGCTGTTTACTCACCCTTTTCTGAAAAATGTATTGAAAGTATGGAAAGCATTATTATAATTTTTTTTACTTGACTGGCAAAGTTTACCCACCTATTTTTTACCACTACATCACTGGCTTCCGGTAGGCTTATTTAAAGTTCATGGTAATACACATTGTAGTCTAGTAAGTTGACCGTGTGTGTTAGGGTGACCATCCCGTGTCCCTACTTCTTAGGCTACCAAAAAGGTACATTTGTCAGCAAGACGCATCAATTTATGTTAGCAATCACTGAATGTCATTAATCTGTTTTGGACAATTGTCTATTTCCATTCATCAAATGTATACGTGTAGTTTGGATGCTGGAATTCTTTTGGAGTGGACGAACAGACTACTTTTTGAAGTGCTTTGTTTGACTATCAAATGAAAATATCATGACTGGTTGTAATCATGCCACATTAAATTGTAATTCATTTTAAATTACGTCTTTATTATTAGGCCCATAATTCTCTCTCTCTCTCTCGCTGTCATTCTCTCCCTCCCTCTCCCATATCTTTCCCTCTCCTCTCCCTCTCTTTCCCTCTCTCCCTCTCACTTTCCTTCTCCTTCTCACTCTCTGCCCCTCTTACTGCAGCTCTTGAAGCTTAGGGAATCTGTCGATAAACGACCTCATAGAGCAATTAATGTGAATATTTTAACCTTTCATTTGAACTTCCTAGAGAAATGATTGTGACTTCATAACACCGGGTCATCAATAAAGCCTCAGCTCCATGGGCCATTTCAAAGGTTAATAAGTATAACCCAGCTTCCTTCCCCKTTTCTCCCCGGCCTTCACCATATGTCCTGATCCACCATCCAATCCATGTCTCCACACTACAGTGTGTTTCCCCCACCAACCCCTCTCGTCTGTTCGTCTGCATCTATTTGTTTTTTCATTAATGACATCTTTATAAGCCCTGTAGGAGCCGCTGCTGATCGTACAAAGTGATCGATCAACTGATCAGGTCGTTTGCTGAGGGGTTTGCKATTGGATCAGGCAATGGGGGGATTGTGGGGGAGAGGGGAAGGCCATCGGAAGTCCTCTGAAGGATCATTGGAATGTTTTTCTTCAGGATGATGTAGTGTAAGCAACTACTAGAGTGCTACCATAAGTCACGGCCAATATGGAATGTGCATGGACATTGATAATGGGCTATGTGAATGTTGAGTTAATATGAGTACATATGGGTAGTGGGGTATATTTGTGTATTCCAGCCAATCCATTGCCTTGCAGAAGAACAAATGTACAGTAATCTATAGTCTCATTATGAATTAAAACACTCTTTAGTGATCATAGGAATGAATCTGTCTCAACTTTAAATGAGACATCATTACATATTCAATTAAGGGCAATTCCTACATAATTTGCTTAACAGAGCTTACAGAGCAGCTAATGAAAACAGTTGATGGTAACACAGACAGTGGAAGACTGAAAGCCCACCTTTTGGCAGGTAGATGAACCTGTTATTTCCCTTAGGATGCATTCCACTGGAGTGCCATACCTCAAGGTCTTAACAGGGTAATATATGGCTTTTGCAGAGCAAATGTGTGTGTGTACGCGCGTGTGCATGTGTGTATGTGTGTACGCAGGGTACTGTAACATGCTGCACGACAACTAGCTGATCATCATTCATCTTTGTGCGAGTTCCCCAACTCTGTCCCCATAGATTGCAGATACAGATACAGGCTGCTTCATTTTGCTGAGCTTTCAACTTAAGTGGAGCAAAGCAGAAAGATTAATCCTGTGAAAACAACGATTTTTTTGGAAATTAAATGACAAGATGCAATTTTCCATCCCGCTGGCCTGGTACCATGGAGTTGGAGGCAGATGGCTGGGTGGGAGGTTGGCAGTGTGTGTGTGCACGGGATTTATGAATAGGTGGGGGGGGGGGGTCTGCTGGGAGAGAGCAGAGTGAATACTCTCATTCCCCATGGTAGCGGAATAAGTGGGGTGGGAGGGGGGAGAACCCTCTGAGCCTCTCAGCTCCCCTCTCAGTGCACCATCTGATTATTTCTCTAGACAGCTAGGCTCTCAACACACACACACACACACACACACACACACACACACACCACACACACACACACCACACACACACACACACACACCACACACACACCACACCACACACACCACACACCACACACACACACACACACACACACACACACCACACACACACACATTCCAGCAGTACGTAGGAACAACACTACAAAACACAACATACCACAACACGAGACAAAACTACATCAACATAACAGCCTGAGGACAGACTACGTACACCATTTCAACACTCATCACTGCACATAACATAATACACCATCCTATTCCCAACACACACAGCACACCATCTCAACAACTCTGCATACACACACATACTACCACTATGACTACACATAGTGGTGGTGTCAATGGATCATAGAGATGAAAGTTTACTCACCATCACACCATCTCTCTAACTACACACATAGGCCAGGCGAATCTTAGCATTCCACTACAATAATACACATGTGTTTGTGTGTGGATGTGTCGGTGGTTTTAAGACATGTTCCTTTACTCTCCGTTAGAACTCTTAATCCTGGAACATGAGGTTTGTTCAAATTCCAAATTCTTCTGAGGTCCAGACTAGCCCAGAGGTCCACAGAACAAATCAAATCAAAGACAGTAGGTTGCATACGCAGTTTTGCAGATGCTAGAGCTTAAGCTACTAGCTCCTAACACTGCAGTAAAATTCACAAATAACTCAAATGAAAAATAAATTAAAAGTGAAATAAAGAAACAAAGAAACATAGGAACATATCTAATTAACAACCCCAAAATCACTGTAAAATCCAAATGCAATTTATACGTATATACATCTGATGAATTAACACAAGATATACTAAGAATAATTTGTACAGCAGAAGATATATTAGAGTGAGCTATGTCAAGAATCCAGTTTATAAATGTGCTGTGGTATAAACAGCCTGACTAAAACACAATGTACAGTAGTATAATATTTATAAGGAGCTATGTCGAGAAGTGTCCAGTGGGATAGCAACATGGGATAGCAGCTGTGTGTTTGTGAGTATAAGGTGTGTGATAGCTTGTGTGTGTGTTTTGTGTCAGTGAGTGTGAATAACCTGGTAGACAGCTAGTGATGGATGTTCAACAGTCTGATGGCCTGGTAATAGAAGCTGTTCAACAGTCTGATGGTCTGGTTATAGAAGCTGTTCAACAGTCTGATGTTCTGGAAATAGAAGCTATTCAACAGTCCGATGGCCTGGTAATAGAAACAGTTCAACAGTCTGATGGTCTGGTAATAGAAGCTGTTCAACAGTCTGATGGTCTGGTAATAGAAGCTGTTCAACAGTATGATGGTCTGGTAATAGAAGCTTTTCAACAATCTGATGGTTTGGTAATAGAAGCTGTTCAACAGTCTGATGGTCTGGTAATAGAAGCTGTTCAATAGTCTGATGGCCTGGTAATAGAAGTTGTTCAACAGTCTGATGGCCTGGTTAAAGAAGATGTTCAACAGTCTGATGGCCAGGTATTAGAAGCTGTTCAACAGTCTGATGGCCTGGTAATAGAAGCTTTATTCCAACAGTCTGATGGTCTGGTAATAGAAGCTGTTCAACAGTCTGATGGTCTGGTAATAGAAGCTGTTCAACAGTCTGATGGTGCTGTAATGGAAGCTGTTCAACAGTCTGATGGTCTGGTAATAGAAGCTGTTCAACAGTCTGATGGTCTGGTAATGGAAGCTGTTCATCAGTCTGATGGCCTTTCTAATATATGCAGTTTTTCAGTCTCCCTGTCTTGGCACTGATGTACTTGTACTGTATCTGTCTGTCAGACGGTAACCGAGTCAACAGTCCGTGGTTTGGGTGAATGGTGTTAATGATCTTCTTGGCCTTCCTTTGACAGAGAGTGCTGTAAATGTCCTGGAGGGCAAGCTGTGTGCCCCTGTGATGTGTTTGGCTCACTGGGGATGCAGTTGTTTTCTCTGAGAGACTGAGTGAGGACCAGAGGGTCAGCAAGGCTGTGTAGCTCATCGGTGTCTCTATCTACATCAGGGGTGGCCAACCTTTATCAAGAAGTTATTATCCAGTTCCCAGCTAGTTACCAACCTGCATTTCCGGCCCTAATCTAACACACCTAATTGTACTAATCAGCTGCTACTCAGGACTTGCCAGTTGAATCATTTGTTTTTGTTTGTGTAGGGTTGGAGCAACGGTCTGCAAACTAGTAGGTCCAATAGGAGTAGGGTTGACCAGCCCTGATCTACAATACAGTATGTAGCGTACAAATAGTATATAGGTAACTGTCAAAATAAAGGAAACACCAACATAAAGTGTCTTCATAGGGTGTTGGGTCAGAACAGCTTCAATGCATCTTGGCCTAGATTCTACAAGTGTCTGGAACTCTATTGGAGGGATGTGACATAATTCTTCCAAGATAAATGATATGCTTTGGTTGATGGTGGTGGAAAACGCTGTCTCAGGAGCCTCTCCAAAATCTCCCATAAGTGTTCAATTGGGTTGAGATCTGGTGACTGAGAAGGCCATGGCATATGGTTTACATAGTTTTTATGCTCATCAAACCATTCAGAGACTGCTCGTGCCCTGTAGATGGGGGCATTGTTATCCTACAGGGGCATAGCCATGGTGGCCAAAATAATGGCCAAAATAATGGCCTGCCCAGCATTTTTATACACGATCCTAAGCATGATAGGATGTGAATTGCTTAATTAACTCAGGAACCACACCTGTGTGGAAGCACCTGCTTTCATTATACTTGGTATCCCTCAATTACTCAAGTGTTTCCATTATTTTGTCAGTTACCTGTTGGTGTGTGTGTGTGTGTGGTGATAGGTCACACCTTGCAGTGTGCACTTCTATAATGAGGACCCCCTCTGATGAATCAGTCCAGCCTTGTTCAGGTTAGACTGCCTCCCCACATACCCCTTGTCTTCTGCTGAGAAGACATCTGACCTCTAACCTCTGACCTGGGTGTCTGGGAAAGGGCGGAAAAGAATAGATGGTAGTGGAAATGTTGAGGAGTCCAGAGAACTGGGGCAGGAGAGGAATGATTCTGACAGACCAAAATCAGTGGAGCGTTTTTTGTGTTAGGTTCCTGACATTCTGTGGCCTTTCCCAGAGGTTTTTCTGTCTCCCCGTTAAAACTTGATTGAACTGAGTGGAGCAGAACTCACAAATCACGGTGATCTTTTATCTTCTTGAAAGATCTGTGGCAGGTAGCTAGCTGTTAACACACGCACCAATTACTCTAATCTCTCTCTTACTCTTTCTCTTCTTCATCCCTTCATGGTGTAAAAAGTGAGACTCCACGGCCTGCAGAACAAAACAGACAGGGAAATTGGTCCCTTGGAGGCCCTTTGGCCTCGTTACTACCTCACTCAGAGCCAGACACACACACACACACACACACACCTCAAACCTCAAACAAATGACCGGATTTATGCTACTCCGCTTCAGGAGTTGTTGCCAGATTTGTCTTAGGTTTGTTCCCATTACCAAGGGAATAATGTCTCCCCCTGACTCCCTCCCTGTGCCCAGAACACTGCCAGCTCACACTGTTGCCAAGGTGATGACTGGATATGGTGTGTGTGTGTGTGTGCATACGAGCGCGAGTGCATGCATCTTGGTGGGAACAGAGAGAGGCTCCAGGCGTGCTCGGTCAGCGAACGTTGCTGGTAAATCGGCTTGTAAATTTTCACCCCAACACACAGGCACATCAGGCCGTGGAAGGGAAGCAACTTAGAATAAGAATCTGTGGTTTTTTTAACACTTTATACATTTTATTACACACAGGGCCTGCCAATTGATGAGAGTTCCAGTCTAGAGGTCAGCTGCGAGAGAGACGAGACAAGAGAGGAGAGAAGAGAGAAAAGAGAATGATGAGAGAGTGAGATGGAGAGGGGTAAGAGAGTAAGAGGAGAGGTGTGAGAACAAGAACGAGAAGGAGAGAGAGACCTACATTTAACCTTTTTTGAGAGCGAGAGAGAGTGTCAACGGCCGTCGTTCAGCGGTGGAAATGACCGGACCAAGAGGTGAGCGTGGGTGACGTACATTTTCCGCTTTATTTTATGTAAATGTCGTAACAAAACAAGGAAACAAGAAGCTGTCCCTGTTGGGACTTACCCGGCCCAAACAATGTAAACAAACAAAATAGAATTGCTCCACCCAAATAACACCTGACCTAACCAATATAGATGAAATAAAATGGCTCTCTAAGGTCAGGGGTGACAGAGAGCGAGAGAGAGGGAGAGGAGGAGAGAGAGAGTGAGGGAGTGTAGAGCGGGGGGGGTGGGTGTGAAAAAAGAAGCTCGTATGGTGGGAGACAGTTCAGGTTCTAGAGATAGCTCTGTGATACCGGGTTTGCGCTCGGCTGGGTTAGGACGGTAGCGAATGGTATGTACCGATCGACCCTAGTATTTTTATCGGGAGTTCGGTGATCGCAGGTATGTGGGAGATCCTCTAGGGATTGAGTGTTGGGGATCTTGGAACGGACCTAAATCTGAGTGCGATGCTGGAGGTGGTTGTTATTGTAGCACGGACTTGAGAATAAAAAGAAGGGGCAGGCCGAGGTGTGGTTGCGGGCGTGTGGTGAGCGAATAGAGATTGAGTTACAAAATAAAGAAAGGACTGTGTTGTATTGTCGGAGTTAGGGTGTGAAGAAGGAGAGAGAGAGAGAGAGAGAGAGAGAGAGAGAGAGAGAGAGAGAGAGAGAGAGAGAGAGAGGAGAGAGAGAGAGAGGAGAGAGGAGGAGTAGAGAGAGACGTGAGTAGAGAGGTGAAGGAGAAGAGAGAGATAGAGACAAGTAGACAGAGATTGAGGAGAGAGGGAGGAGATAGTAGACGGAGTGAAAATCCATACAGCCTCATACGACATGGAAGGGGGGTCTGAACTGCAGTCCATCTCTTCCTGCCTGCCTGCCCAGACGGCCAGGAAGAACTAGGTTCTCTCTATTAACCAATACATAGCCTGATAGGATTCAGAGAAAGCAATCAATCCTTCCTATCCCACCTCTATGTTTTTATTCAATAAATGAGACCACACACGCACACTCACGCAGGCACACACACACAAACAGCGCACACACACACATACACCAAATAAACACACACACACTAATCCAAAAGCAATCTATTTGTTTAGCTCGTACAGCTAATCACCTGATTAGAGAAAACCTACAGCACCTACCTCGATGGGCCTTAATTCATATAAACCTTGCTCGATGGCAATAATTAATACTACAACATGTATATGCATGTAGTTTTCAACCCACAGTGTTTTTACTTTCAATAAATTCACACTGATTGGTCTTGTTCAACTTCCTCAGGGAAGGAAAAAATCTAAACAGATTTAGATTTATTTGTATTTTATTGAGAGGATCTTCTTCGTGGTCAGAAAGCTGTTGAAATCAGTAACCTTTCTGAAGGATATATCCAGCTGTATAATCGGGGGTACTTGGTCTGTAAGACGGATCCTTGCAGGGGAGACGGCTTAAAGGCCCAGGTGATTAGAGAAGTGACAGCTCTGTTGAGATGTCTTTTCTGAATTAACTCTTTTTGGACGCCCGTTACTGCTGCCCGCGTTAGTGTGCTAACAATGCGCAGCCACTACATTTACATTTTACATTTAAGTCATTTAGCCAGACGCTCTATCCAGAGCGACTTACAAATTGGTGCATTCACCTTATGAAATCCAGTGGAACAACACTTTACAATGTGCATCTAACTCTTTTAAGGGGGAGGGGTGGGTTAGGAGGATTTACTTTATCCTAGGTCTTCCTTAAAGAGGGTGGGGTTTCAGGTGTCTCGAAGGTGGTGATTGACTCCGCCTGACCTGGCGTCGTGAGGGAGTTTTGTTCGCCCATTGGGGTGTCCAGAGCAGGCGAACAAGTTTTGTTTACTGGGCTTGAGCGGGACTGTAGCTTCCTCAGAGGTAGGGAGGCGAGCAGGCCAAGACGGTGGATGAACGCAGTGCCCATTGTTTGGGGTTGTAGGGCCTGATCAGAGCCTGAAGGTCCGGAGGTTGCCGTTCCCCTCACAGCTCCGTAGGCAGCCGCATGTCTTGTAGCGGATGCGAGCTTCAACTGGAAAGCCAGTGGAGAGAAGCGGGAGGGCGGGGGACGTGAGAGAACTTGGAGGTTTGAACACCAGACGGGCTGCGGCGTTCTGGATTGGTTGTATGGGGTTTAATGGCACAGGCAGGGAGCCCAGCCAACAGCGAGTTTTGCAATAATCCAGACGGGAGATGACAAGTGCCTGGTTAGGTACCTGCGCCGCTTCCTGTGTGAGGCAGGGTCGTACTCTGCGAATGTTGTAGAGATGAACCTAACAGGAAGCGGGTCACCGCCTTGATGTGAGTTGAGAACGACAGGGTGTTGTCCAGGATCACGCCAAGGTTCTTTAGCGCTCTGGGAGGAGGACACAAATGGAGTTGTCAACCGTGGATGGCGAGATATGGAACGGGCAAGTCCTTCCCCGGAGGAGAGCGCAGCTCCGTCTTGCCGAGGTTCAGCTTGAGGTGGGTGATCCGCATCCACACTGGATATGTCTGCAGACATGCAGAGATGCGATTCGCCACCTGGTTAATCAGAGGGGGGAAGGAGAGAATTTAATTGTGTGTCGTTGCATAGCAATGATAGGAAGAGGCCATGTGAGGATATGACAGAGCCAAGTTGACTTGGTGTATAGCGAGAATAAGGAGAGGGCCTAGAAAGAGCCTGGGGGCACCAGTGGTGAGAGCACGTGGTGCGGAGACAATTTCTCGGCACGCACCTGGTTAGGAGCGACCTGTCAGGTTAGGAGCGAATCCAAGCGTGGGCCGCGCACGGAGATGCCCCAGCTCGGAGAGGGTGGAGAGGTAGGATTGATGGTTCACAGGTATCGAAGGCAGCCGATAGGTCCTAGCAGGATGAGAGCAGAGGAGAGAGAGTTAGCTTAGCAGTGCGGAGCGCCTCCGTGACACAGAGAAGGAGCAGTCTCAGTTGAATGACTAGTCTGAAAGCCTGACTGGATTTGGATCAAGGAAGGTAATTCTGAGAGAATAGCAGGAGAGCTGCCAAGGAACGGCACGTTGCAGAGTTTTTGGAGAGAAAAGAAAGAAGGGAATTATCTGGTCTGTAGTTGTTGACATCGGAGGGATCGAGTGTAGTTTTTTTTCAGAAGGGGTGGCAATCTCGCTCTCTTTGAAGACGGAAGGGACGTAGCCAGCGGTCAGGATGAGTTGATGAGCGAGGTAGGTAAGGGAGAAGGGTCTCCGGAAATGGGTCTGGAGGAAGAGAGGGAGGGGATAGGGTTCAAGCGGGCAGGTTGTTGGCGCCGGCCGTCACAAGACGCGAGATTTCCATCTGGAGAGAGAGGGGAGAAAGAGTGGTCAATAGCACAGGGTAGGGGCAGTTGAAGCAGAAAGCGGTGTCCGTTTGACTTAGCAAACGAGGATCGGATGTCGTCGACCTTCTTTTCAAAAATGGTTGAACGAAGGTCATCTGCAGAGAGGGAGGAGGGGGGAGGAGGGGGAGGAGATTCAGGAAGGGCGGAGAAGGTGGCAAAGAGCTTACTAGGGTTAGAGGCAGATGCTTGGAATTTAGAGTGGTGAAAGTGCTTTAGCAGCAGAGACAGAAGAGGAGAAAGTAGAGAGGAGGGAGTGAAAGGATGCCAGGGTCCGCAGGAGGGCGAGTTTTTTCCTCCATTTCCGCTCGGCTGCCCGGAGCCCCTGTTCTGTTGAGCTCGGGCAGAAGTCCAGAAGTATGACCTTTTTAACATAGATTTATGAAAGCGCCCAATCCTTCATCTCATCATCACACAAGCTGACTACATAAATAAAAAGCTTTTTTAATAAGTCAAGAAGATGCCCCACTCCCTCGTTACATAGATTTATGAACGGACGCCGAATCCTTCATCTCATCATCCACAAGGCTGATGTTTGTTAACCTTGCTGCGCTAATACTGTCCTTAAAGTTGAACACTTGGGCCAATGTGTTTGCGCCTACACAGGCAGAATACCCCTGTTACCATAATTAGCCAATGGTCCGACGTTGCAAAGTAACCAAGCATTGTGTGACATGTTGACTGGTTGTACACTTGTGACGTTTAAGACATTTCAAGTACCTAATGTCCGTTGTCCTTATGATTTTGTTGCAGGGGCTGAAAGA
>NW_019957713.1:1202-4099 GCF_002910315.2 Salvelinus sp. IW2-2015 | reverse complement strand
TACATTATAAGAGGCAGAGGATAGTGATACACTATAGAAAACAAAACAGGGAGACAACACTAAAAGAGTCTTAAAGCCAGTCTTTAAAAAGACCATGCACTGGGACAATAGGCTAACATATACACACTTTCCACGTCTGGCTAATTAGCATATCCCTCTGTATGTGGTTTTCAAAAGCTGGAAGATGGGGCTTCTCATCATAATGGTGGTAGAGGATGGGGGAGTGGGAGTCACACACGGAGGCACCACAACACCTTACACACACACACACATCCAAACCACAGACATACACACACACCACACACACACATCACACTGATATCTCTTGATGTTGAATCATATATTGTTGATTCATCATCTATGTGGTCTGCTCTAGTCTTGGTGTGCTCACCCGGCTCTCCTCCAATCCTCTTGCCTCCCTTCCTAATAATTCGTCCACAGTCGGAGACATTCCCCAGACCCATTAGTGTAATACAGTTCGTACCAGTTACATCAAATCAGACCTAGTCCTTCTGCGACTAGAGTGGCTATTAAAATTTAGGATGGACGAGACAGAGACCTAGACAGTTCGGGATGACTACCAGACCTCCACCCCCCAGCCTCTCTCCATCCCCATCCCACCACTCCACCCCATCTCCCCCCACCAAATGAACGGCGTAATATGAAACAGTAACTGAATTTCAAATGTATTCCGAGCCGTCCGTAACAGAATGAAATTGATGTGTTGAATGCTAAGCTCTGCATCAAAGCATGACGATAATGGCCTGGTGTTTTACGAGCCTGGTCGTCTCGACAGCCATCCCTCCCCCCTCACTCCCCGTCTCCCCCTCCTCACCCCCACCCTGCGCTCCCTTAATCTTACCTTAGCCCRGAGCTCAAATAAATCCCGGCTGCTGTGAACTCTATGGTAATAGAACTGCTTTTCTAAGTATTGATCATTTTTCTAAATGTCACTCATTGCGTGGCCCCTTGTGTCTGTACTACAGGCTGTTCCAACAGGCTGGAGGGATCGGAGCTTTACTGCAGACATGACACGTGACTGACAGCATGTGTGTGTGTGCTACTGTGTTAACATTCACTCACTCCTACATAAACATGCATATACTGTATAAGCAAGCACACACACACACACACAGATGGATGCAAACAGACACAGTCACATGGACATGAGCACACACACATATACACACATATACACACATATTGTGGTTAGATTAACGACATTGTTACTTACCCCTCACAAGTATCATTCTATACTGTGATAGTTTGTAGCTTTCTGTAGTAAAGACTACAGTTGCAGCTCCCTTTCTTGAAACTCTGACAGACTTTTACATTACCAACGTAGTGGAGTTCTCTGCTTGTGAGTACTGGCTGCTGTTCAGTGTAATCAATAGGAGGACATGCTCTCACAGACACTGGGGTGAAGTGATTGAAGTGGATCACAGCAGCATATTTTGTGAGTTCCTGCTTCGTCCTCTGATGTAAGGCTATTCACTACCTGTAAACTGTTGGCTAGGGAGAGGGAGAGGGAGAGAGAGAGAGAGAGAAAGAGAGAGTAATATAGTAATATAAAGTAGTTAGTAGTTACCGTAGCTCTCTTTTTCTTTGTTTCCCTCTCTCTCTCTCCTCTCTCCCTCTCCCTCTCTCCCTCTCTCCCTCCTCCCCTCTCCACCTCTCTCCCCTCGTCTCTTTTCTCTCTTTCTTTCTCTCTCTCTCGTCCTCTCTCTCTCTTCTCGTCTCTCTCTCTCTTCTCTCTCTCTCTCTCTCTTCTCTCGCCGCTCTCTCTCTCTCTCTTCTCTCTCTCTCTCTCTCTCTCTCTCTCTCCTCTCTCTCATACTCCTGCTCTCCTGCTCACGTCTCCTCCCTCTCTCCCTCCTATCTCTTTCTCTCTCTCCCTGCTCCTCTTTCACGCGCAGAGATCTCTTTCTCTCTCCGTCTCTCTCCAGTCTCCTCTCTCACCCTGGCCGTGACTTCTGCAGTCGGCTGAGAATGTTTCTGAAGACAATAAAATAAATAGGAGAGTATTCTCTACAAAAGTGTTTCTCTCAGTTTCGTCCTTCCTCTCTGATCCCTGCCTCCAGCCTGAGAGGCTTCCTCAGAAACATCATTATTTTCTCTGCTACTTCACCAATCTCTAACTTATGATCCACCACAGATGAGTTTCTAGATACATGGTATGTCAGACTTGAGCCCCATCTAGGGTCAAATACAGCCGTTGATTCTCACTGTTATCCATCAATGTACCCTGCCCTGGAGATAGGCCTGCGGAGAGGGTCATGGGGAGATTCGTCTTGCATTAATGAGTTATGTGTTTCCTCAAGTATGAGCAGAAAAAGGAATAGATGTCACCCATAGACTTTCTAGTCATTGAGCCAACGACTGTCGCATTTGAAAAAAAGCGGTGTCCTCGTCAGAAATATATAAAAATTGCAGATTTAACCATTTTTGCTTGCTAAAAATGAAATAGGTGGTGGTGGTCTGGACATGTTGGTGTATGATTATGGGTGACTATTAAATGTAGTCCCTCAAGAAGGCGTCGCGTGAAATCAATGACTTTGGAGAGAAAAGCGTAAAGGATGAAACAATCCAAGCCGATGTGTGAATTGGTCATCTATTCTCTGGCTGTGCTGTGAAGGGGTGGTGGAGGCGCCCCCGAAGCCCCTTGTATCTGGCAGTGTTTTGAGAGCCAAGAAATGATAAGTAGTCATTTACAGGAACAGGTTTGGTGGTGGTTTCTCTCTCATTGTCCTGGCAACCACAGGACCTATTCCCTCTGAGTGAACAGCTTTCAGGGAGAAAGGACAAAAGCTAAATATAGTATACTTATAGTTACTCGTTAGGATGGATTGGCAGAGCTGTGAACTAAAAAGGCCCTGCTCTGCCTCTGTTCTGCAAAG
>NW_019957713.1:0-793 GCF_002910315.2 Salvelinus sp. IW2-2015 | reverse complement strand
GTTTAGAGTTACAGGTTCATGACATGACTGAGATCTTTACTTCATTATGTAACTGTTTCATCAGTTAAGAGTTAGGCCTGTCTAGCAAGTAGAACATGAGCTCCGCAATTGTGGACTCTTGTCTTCTGTTAATGTGTTTAGTTTAGAGTTAGGTACGACTGACCTGACTTTCAAAATTTGTTCAGTTAGAGTACGATTGAACATGATCCTTGAGACTGTCAATTATGATTGTTTAGTCTTTGAGTTAGGTTCATGAACATGCCTAAGACTGTCATTATGTGTTTGTTTGGATTTTCCACCCACTTGCAGAAGTTTGGCGTTCCACAATAGCCTCGGTTTATGAGGTTCAATTTCATTTGAAGTGGCGCAGAGAAAGCACAATGGCTTTTCGCAGGATGAGTTAAAGTAACTGTCTAGTGTTTCCAGATTTCTATAAAATATGACCTATAATTAATTCAATATAAGTTAATAGTTTTATTTGTATTTATGTTAAAAACATATTTTCTGTGTTGGAATGGTGTGGGATACCCCAGCAAATAATGGTGTAGGTGTTATGACCATAAAAAATGAATGCGAGTAGACTGCTGATTTGCCAGCTCCTTTCCTCAGGAGGATGACATCGTCCACTATGAGGGAATTACAAGTATTTTTTAACGGTCTTTTTGAGATACAAGTTTGGGTGTTCTTTTTCTTTTTTCCCCTCCAATTTATGCTTTAGCCACAAATATGAATAAAGGATGAGTCAGCAACATTATCTGGGTTGAGTTAACAGAATTGAACTTTTAATAGTGAG
>NW_019957712.1:78629-90914 GCF_002910315.2 Salvelinus sp. IW2-2015 | reverse complement strand
TTGTTGGCATGTTGAACTTTCCCTGTAATTGTTGAAATGAAGCTAACTGACCATCTGTGTATAGATTACCAATTGTTGTGAGCCCCTTCTCCCTCCACTSTGAAAACACCACATCATCCAATGCAGGGTGGAAAGCATGATTCAGGCTAATTGGGCTGTCAATGTATTCCATGGGTATGTTAAGAAAATACCTCATCTGTTTCCAGATCCTAAGCGTATGACAAATGACTGGATTAGAGCCGTGGCTTTTTTCACACATGATGGACTATTAACAAGTGCAGGGAGTGAGGAACGTTGACAGGAGGCCTGCTCAATCAAAAGCCATGAAGGCATATCCTTCTGTCGCATCCCAGGTAGACTTTCCCTCCAGAAAGACACAATGTTCAGATTAGCAGCCCAATAATACAGTTTTAAATGTGAGGAAGGCCAAAGCCCCCCTCTATCTTGTACTTGCATAAATGCTTCTTTGAAATTATGGCTACCTTGTTATCCCATAAAAATGTAATTACTATTGAATCCAGTTTCTTAAAATAGCTTTGTGGTATGACATTGGGTAGACATTGGAAGAGKTAAAGAAACCTGKGTAGGACAACCATTTTAATAGCGTTTATTCGACCAACCAAGGAGAYAGGCAGATTTTTCCAAAAATCKATATTTTGTTTATGCTGATAAATGTTCATGTCCCAATTCGCTTTCAATAGCTGGTCAAGGTCTCTTGTCATTGCAATGCCAAGGCTTGTGAACTTGTCCATCACTGTTCTAAATGGGGTAGATTGCAGGAAAACGCATATCCCCAGGCTGTGATATCGGCATCAATTCGCTTTTTTGCCAGTTTATCTTGTAGCCAGAGAAGGAGCCGAATGTATTTATCAAGTTAAGTAAGGGTGGAATAGAAGCTTTAGGTTTGGATAAAAACAAAAGAACATCGTCTGCATATAGGGTGTCTTTTATTTTAACAGAAGCTATATCGGCACATGCCCGAATGCAAGTAGCAAGGGGTTCCATGGCTATAGCGAAGAGAGCAGGCGAAAATGGATCACCCCTGTCGGCAGCCCTTGAACAGGCGGAATGACTGCGACATTTCCTGGTTACCACGGACGCCATTGGAAGAAAATACCTAATCTAGTGGTGTGGGGGCTGTGCTTTGGCAAAGTGGGTGGGGTTATATCCTTCCTGTTTGGCCCTGTCCGGGGGTTTCTTCTGATGGGGCCACAGTGTCTCCTGACCCCTTCTGTCTCAGCCTCCAGTATTTATGCTGCAGTAGTTTATGTGTCGGGGGGCTAGGGTCATTTTCTATATCTGGATACTTCTCCTTCTTATCCGGTGTCCTGTGGAATTTAAGTATGCTCTCTCTAATTCTCTCTTTCTCTCTTTCTTCTCTCTTTCGGAGGACCTGAGCCCTAGGACCATGCCTCAGACTACCTGGCATATGACTCCTTGCTGTCCCCAGTCCACCTGGCCGTGCTGCTGCTCCAGTTTCAACTGTTCTGCCTGAGGCTATGGAACCTTACCTGTTCACCGGACTAGCTACCTGTCCCAGACCTGCTGTTTTCAACTCTCTAGAACCACAGGAGCGGTAGATGATAATATATTCGGCTATGAAAACAACGACATTTACTCCTGAGGTGCTGACTTGCTGCACCTCGACAACTACTGATTATTCATTATTTACCATGCTGGTCATTTATGAAAATTTGAACTATCTGGCCATGTTTCTGTTATAATCTCTTACCCGGCACAGTCAGAAAAGGACTGGCCACCCCTCTTAGCCTGTTCTCTCTAGGTTTCTTCCTAGGTTTTTGGCCTTTCTAGGTAGTTTCTTTCCTAGCCGCCGTGCTTCTACACCTGCATTGCTTGCTGTTTGTGGTTTTAGGCTGGGTTTCTGTACAGCACTTTGAGATATCAGCTGATGTAAGAAGGGCTATATAAATACATTTGATTTGATCGGGTGTGCATAAATAATTCTTATCCAATTAATAAATTCCTTTCCAAACCCGAAATGCTCCAGAACCGACATCATACACTTCGACTCAATCTGATCAAACGCCTTCTCTGCRTCAAGAGCTATTACCACTGCCTCAACCTTATGATCATGATACATTACGTTGAAAAGGCGTCTCAAATTGTAGTATATATGTCGGCCCGGGATAAAAAACCTGTCTGGTCAGGGTGTATGATGTCAGAAATATATATTTTTTCAAATCGGTTTGCCAATATCTTTGTCAACACCTTGTTTTCTATGGGGAGTAACGACACGGGGCGAAGAGACGACATCTCCGTGGAAACTGTATCTTTTTTCAAGATCAGTGTAGCCTCATACAGTGTTTGCGAGAGTTTGGCATTTTCTTTGGAGTGTTTAAACATTCGCAACATAAGTGGAGCTAGACTGGCGCAGTACTTCTTATGTAGAATTCTATTACATATCCATCGGGCCCAGGGGCCTTGCTGTTTTGGAAATGGTGCTATCGCTGTGTTAATCTCCTCTAAAGTTATCCCTGCATCGAGTGCAGCAGCTGCCCCCCTGTCTAGTTTAGGAAGTTCACATTCAGCGAGAAAGCGTTCCATAGTTTGTGGATCAGTAGCATCGCATTTTGATTGGTATAGCTCTGAGTAAAACGGAGCAAAGCATTTATTATTAATATCCTGCGGATCCGTTACTATTTTACCCTTCCGGTCTTTTATTTTGTGAATAGCTCTAGATGCCTGTACATGCCTTAGCTGTCTTGCTAATCATTTATTTTGGTTTATCACCCAGTTCAAAATAACTTTGTTGCGTTCCAGCAAGTAAAGAGCCCACCCGTTTCGAAAGGATGGTATTGTAGTCATATTTCAACTTTGTGATCTTCTCAAGGACTGTATTCGAGGAATTCGTCCTTAAAACGTTCTCCTGTTCCCCTAACTCTCTTTCAGTTGCTCTCAGCCTAGTATTGGCTTGTTTCTTCCTCTCTGATGTATAAGAAATAATGTAACCTCTAATCACAGCCTTCAGAGATTCCCAAAGGGTGGAGTCGTCAACATCCCTCCGTGTCGTTAGCTCAGAGGAAAAAGGCAATCTGCTCCTTCAAATACTGACAAAAAGCCTCATCTTTCAACAGGTATGCGTCTAAGCGTCACGGTCGCCGACCTGTCGACATATTGTCGAGTTTCAGCACCATGGACAGAGGAGAGTGGTCCGTAATTAGAATGGGGTTGATAGGTAACCGACACAGCTGCTGAAATTAGTTTGGAGTCCAACAAAAAATGGTCAATTCTGGAATATGATTTATGTACTGATGAAAAGAAAGAATTATCCCTGTCTGTTGGGTGTGTCAGTCTCCAAATATCGACAACCTTAACATTGTCATCAATGTATTTAGACAGACACTGGCATTTGATTGTTGAAGTGACCTTGATAGTTGTTTATCTAAAAGAGGATCTAACGTACAGTTAAAGTCACCTCCAACAATAACACGTGTATCCGAGATATTTGGTATGGCCTTAAATACCCTTTGAAAAAATAATGGATTATCGATGTTGGGTCCATATAAATTGACCAAGGTTATTGGTTTCGAATTCAGTGTACCAGCCACAATAATATACCGACCATTAGGATGTGAAATCGAGGATAGGTAAACAAAAGGAATGTTTTTCCTTATCAGAATTGCTACCCCTCTCACTTTTGAAGAAAACGATGGTGATTATGGCCAAACAGTTCTATGTTTGTTTCATCACACCAGAGGACATTTCTCCAAAAAGTACAATCTTTGTCCCCATGTGCAGTTGCAAACCGTAGTCCGGCTTTTATATGGCGGTTTTGGAGCAGTGGCTTCTTCCTTGCTGAGCGGCTTTTCAGGTTATGTCCATATAGGACTAATTTTACTGTGGAAATAGATACTTTTGTACCTGTTTCCTTCAGCATCTTCACAAGGTGTCGTGGTAATTTCCCGTATTAGTAAACATTGAGAGAGCAAACCACACACAAGTCAGAGTTATATTTTAAAGTCCATCTTTAATTATATGAGCTTCACCAAAGCCCTTTTGACTCTCAGATCAATTCAGTGTCTATAAATGAATTCTCTGAGAGTGCTTACAAAACAATTCTTAGTATCGTTTATAGAAAAGATACACCCCTCTCATCTTATATGACGAATAACAGATCTTAGGAACATTACAAAGAACCTTTTACTTGAAAGAGGAGTATCCCATCCAGATAGCATTAGCTATAAATTATTGTTCAGTTTGGTCTCTTTAGATGAGATTCTAATCTCGTTCTTGGTACCACTTAGGACCAAAACAATACCTCATCCAATGGCATATATCAATTGTCAATTCTAGATTCTTACTCCCATCTCAAATACACCCCCTCCTGACAAGCTCAGAAAGGGGAGTGAGCCTCTAGGTCATATACCATGAAAGATAAGTTCAACACATCAGAGGGGTAATACAATGATTCCAGACACTGCCATACTCCTCCCCCCAATGGGAAAAGGAGTGACCAGCGTACAGACATAGTGAAGCCCTTCTCCCTTTCTGATATTCTGCATATTATGAAATAAATAAAACATCTTATTTATCTATGTACCTAACTAATTCTGATTCAGCTACGACAAAGGTCTTTGCTGTTGTTCTGGGATTGATTTGATTGATTTGCACCAAAGTACGTTTATCTCTAGGAGACAGAAGGCGTTCCTTCCTGATTGTATGATGGCTGCATGGTCCCATGGTGTTTATACTTGCGTACTGTTCTTTGTACAGATGAACGTGGACCTTCAGGCATTTGGAAATTGCTCCCAATAATGAACCAGACTTGTGGAGGTCAACAATTATTTTGGCTGATTTCATTACAATTTCCCATGATGTCAAGCAAAGAGGCACTGAGTTTGAAGGTAGGCCTTGATATACATCCACAGTACACCTCCAATTGACTTAAAATTATGTCAATTAGCCTATCAGAAGCTCTAAAGCCATGACATCATTTTTCTGGAATTTTCCAATCTGTTTAAAGGCACAGTCAACTTTGTGTATGTAAACTTCTGACCCACTGGAATTGTGATACAGGAATTATAAGTGAAATAATCTGTTTGTAAACAATTGTTGGAAAAATGACTTGTTGTCATGCATAAAGTAGAGTGTCCTAACTGACTTGCCAAAACTATAGTTTGTTAACAAGACATTTGTGGAGTGGTTGAAAAACGAGTTTTAATGACTCCATCCTAAGTGTATGTAAACTTCCAACTTCAGCTGTATATTGAAAGGTTTCTGGTTTGCTCAGATAAATTATTCAGTTTTTTATTGTTCTAAATCGAAATGTTCTTTTGCCTATTTTTCAATTGTCTGTTGATTGATGACCAACCAAGAGCATTAGCATGACTATAACAGAAGAACCATATCTCCACCTTACAACAATTCTGCTGCTTTATCTATGCAATTTGCAGCCTCCTAACTTCACATGCTGATGCATTTCCCAGACCTCAGCACAGTAGTTCACCAGACTCTCAAATTGTTGCTTGGGTTATTTGCTTAAGAATCTTTCCTGGTAAATATGTAGCTATCTTTCTGATCATGCATGCAGTTTTAATATTATTTTTTTAACATAGATTAGTACCTAGTGGTTAGAGCATTGGCCATTAACCGGAAGGTTGCTAGATCGAATCCCAGAGTTGACAAAGTAAAAATCTGTGTTCTACCCTTGAACATGCGGTTAACCAAATGTTCCTAGGCCGTCATGTAAAAAATAATTTGTTCTTTAACTGACTTGCCTAGTTAAATAAAGTTAAATAAATAATTTTAAAAACATTTGAGGACCATGATAATCAGTTGTCCAGCTGTGCTTCTAGTAGTTTGGTTTCTGCCACTTCCTCAGTTTGTACTCCCCCCGTACTTCATTGTATCCCATGCTGTGTGCCTTTTTCCTGGTGGATCAGACCAACATAACTTTGGTTTTCTTGGTGTTTAAAACATGTGTGTTCCCCGGCAAACCCACTCCCTGATATTTCCCATGTCTACTTGTAGAGCTTGCTGTACCTGTTGAACCGATTGTCCTGCTGTATAAATTGAAGTCTGCAAATATAGTAGCTTGAGATTCAGATGAGGCATAAGGAAGGGTTTTGGTATATATTAAGTAAAGAAGTGGGCCAAGGCAGCTTCCCTGCGGTATCCCACAGTTTAAAGCATGAGGGGGGAAAAATACCCCATTGATATAGGTGGATTGTTTCCTGTCAGTTAGATATGACTGTACCCAATTCATGGCTACCTCCTTGAAATCATAATGCATTACATTTTGTCAAAATTATTTCATGATCCACTACATCAAATGCTGCACTAAAATCAAAAAATAGTACACCTACAAACCTGCCATTATCCATAGCATTGAGCCGCTGGTCAGTCATGTCAACCAATGCTGTGGTAGTGGAATGTTTTTTGCGATGAGCATGCTGATTGGCTGTAATCAGATCATTCTATTTCCATGTACTCCCATATTTGTCTACTCACAATACCCTCCAATATCCTACTGAGTGTAGGGAGTAGACTAATTGGTCGACTATTGGCAGGAGTAATGGGTTCTTTGCTGTCTTTCGGAATAGGACACAGTTTCGCATGCTTCCATACATTTGCAAACATCCCCTTTTCCAGTGACCAAATAAATATGTATTTCAGTGGAGCTGCAATCTGGGGAGCAGCATAGCGAAGTAAAACATTGTCCATAAGATCGTAACCTGTAGATTTACCATTGGGTAATGACTTCAATAGGTTTAACACCTCCTCTACTGACACCCTTTGTGGACTAAACGAGGAGGTTTTGTTGCTCATAATAGGATCATCAATCCATTGGACAATGGAAGAATGGGTGTTCACATTATCGCTCAGTAATTGTATTTTCTTCGCTATAGGCCAATCGTTTTTTAAATTTTTCTGGTCAAGGTTTGGCTATTTCATGAGAGTCTTTATTACTTCCACTTTTAGTGAGTTTGGTACAGATCCGGAAGATAGGGAGCCATTTATTATGTTCAACATAGGAGGGCCAAGCACAGGAAGTAGCTCTTTCCAGTAGTTGAGTTGGAATAGGGTCCAGTAGGTAGCTGGAAGGTGTAGAGGCCATGACTACTTTCGTGAATGTATCGAGAGAATCATGGTTAAAAAACTGGTGTGTCTCCATTGATCCTAAGTCCTGGCCAATGCTGTGCAGACTCAGGACAACTGAGTTTTGGAGAAATACAGATTCAAAGAGTCCGTCATTTGCTTTCTAATGATCATGATCTTTTCGTCRAAGAAGTGAAGGCCATCCTCACTTGAGGAATGCTGCTTTTAAGTTTGCTTTGCGACCATATCAAAAATATATTTTGGATTGTTTTTTATTCTATTCAATTAGGTTGGAAAATAAGGCTGATCGAGCAGCAGTGAGGGCTCTTCGATATTTTACGGTACCAAGCTAGACGGAAGACTTCCAGTTTGGTGGAGCGCCATTTCCTTTACAATGTTCTGGGAGCTTGCTTCAGGGCTCTGGTATTTTCTGGGAGCTTGCTTCAGGGCTCTGGTATTTTCTGGGAGCTTGCTTCAGGGCTCTGGTATTTTCTGGGAGTTGCTTCAGGCTCTGGTTTTTCTGGGAAGCTTGCCTTCAGGGCTCTGTATTTTCTGGGAGCTTCTTCAGGGATTTTTCTGGAGCTCGGACCTGGGATTATGTTTGAACGGTCATCAACTCGCGATTCCCGAGTCGGAACACTCTGGCATCTTTCTAGAGTCTGACTTTCGACCTGAAGAATCACTGAATGTCATGATTTGACCTCGTTTGTTAAAGTGTTCCAGTTGTCGTGAAAGCACCATAACTTTATTTAGACAAGACAGACTTTAGGACCCAAATAATCCTATTTACACTTTGTAGTCATTGTTGACATAGAATAAATTGTTGTCTGATTCATCATCGATGCCACATAGGCCTTTTGCAAAGGATTAGTGTTTTAGGCAGTCGGGTTTTTAATGTCCCAGTCTCTGCAAGGTGTGCAGAATTTTGATTATGTGGTGGTACAAACAAACCATGGCATGTTTTCAGAACCCCTCAGGATTGCATGTTGCAGAACCCCTCAGGATGAATGTTTCAGAACCCGCAGGTGGAATGTTTCAAGAACCCCTCAGGATGAAGTTCAGAACCTCAGGATGGAAGTTTCAGAACCCTCAGGATGAATGTTTCAGAAACCCCTCAGGATGAATGTTTCAGAACCCCTCAGGATGAATGTTTCAGAACCCCTCAGGATGAATGTTTCAGACCCCTCAGGATGACAGGATGAATGTTTCAGAACCCCTCAGGATGAAATGTGCAGAACCCCTCAGGATGAATGTTTCAGAACCCTCAGGGTGAATGTTTCAGAACCTCTCAGATGAATTGTTTCAGAACTCCTCCAGTCTCGGGCAAGGTGGTTTCAGAAACTCTTGATATGTGGTGTTACCAAACACCATGCATGTTTCATGATTCATGTTTCAGTACACCTCAATACCCCTCACCAACCACATGTTCAAAGTCCAGCCGTGTCAGGTTTCATCCTTTAAGCTGCTGGCAGCTCATTCATTTTAAACAGTGACCCTATTCCCTATATATTGCCTACGTTTTGACAGAGCCTTATGAACGGGGTGCCATTTGGGATACAGAGCGATCATGCAGACTGTGTGCACTTTTTGTATTCAGTCTGCATGCTGCGATAAAACAGGGTTGTTGAAAGAGAATGAGGCACTTTGCCATAATGATCTGTCGCTACTATGTAAATAAACCGTTTCCACAGTTCAGTGGTCTCACGTCAAGCCCAATAGTTCATTTGGTTCGGGGTGTTAAACAGCTCAGTTGGTCTCCACGTGAAGCCAATAGTTTCATTTGTTCTGGGTGGTAAACAGTTCAGTGGTCTCCAGTCACAGCCAATAGCTTCATTTGGTTCTGGTGTAAACAGTTCAGTGTCTCCACGTCACAGCCAATAGTTCATTTGGTTCTGGTGGTACAGTTCAGTGGTCTCCTGTCACAGCCCAATAGTTCATTTGCGTTCTGGTGGTAAACAGTTCAGTGGTCTTCCACTCACAGCCCAATGTCATTGGGTCTGGGTGGTAAACAGTTTCAGTGGTTCCATGGCACAGCCCACAGTTCAGTTGTTCTGGTGGTAAACAGTTCAGTTGAAGCAGAACCTTTTGTTTTGGGGGGTGGGGTTCAGCTCAAAGAGCAGCCAGACCTTTGGCAAGGGCTGCAGCGTAGACCAGTGATGACTGGCCACAGGATCATAGATCGTGACCCAGTTCTGGGGTCCAGATGTTTTAGAGACATTCCGCTGAGGCTGAATGCTCTATTTTCACCTGTTCTACTTCCAAAGGGGTTTTTAATGCAGGAAGATCTGCAGCATTTCCTTTAGTTGAATCACCTGTGTCTACTTCCAAAGGGTTTTGAACGCAGTAGGACCTGCAAGCCTTTCCTTTAGTTGAATCACCTGTATTACTTCCCAAAGGGGTTTGAATGCCAGTAAGACCTGCAGCCATATTCCGTTAGTTGAATCTCTGTTCTACTTCCCAAAGGGGTTTTGAATGCAGTAGACCTGCGGCCATTTCCTTTAGTTGAATCACCTGTTCTACTTTCCCAAAGGGTAAGCAGTAGACCTGCAGCCATTCCTTTAGTTGAATCACCTTTCTATTCCCAAAGGTTGGAATGCAAGTAGACCTGCGGCCATTTCTTTAGTTGAGATCACCTGTTCTACTTCCCAAAGGGGTTTGAATGCAGTAGACCTGCAGCCATTTCTTTAGTTGAATACCTGGGTCTACTTCCCAAAGGGGTTTGAATGCAGTAGACCTTGCAGCCATTTCCTTTAGTTGAATCACCTGTTCTACTTCAAAGGGTTTTGAATGCAGTAGACCTGGCAGCCATTTCCTTTAGTTGAATCACTGTCTACTTCCCAAAGGGTTTTGAATGCAGAAGACCTGCGCCATTTCCGTTAGTTGAATTCACCTGTTCTACTTCCCAAAGGGGTTTTGAATGCAGTAGACCTGCGGCCAGTTCCTTTAGTTGAATCACCTGTTCACACTTCACACTGTCTTCCATCAGGACCATGTGTAACAATTTCCTCGTCGTCTGAAGAGACGTAGCAAGGATCGGACCAATGTGCAGAGCGGTAAGGTCCATAATGAGATATTTAATAAATCAACAGAACACTAACAAGGACAACACAACAAACCGAAACAGTCCCGTATGGGGCAAAACACAGTACAAGAAACAATCATCCAACCCAAACACAATAGAAAACAGCTACCTAATATGGCCCCAATCAGAGACAACGACTGACACCTGCCTCTGATTGTGAACCATACTAGGCCAAACACATAAAGTATTAACAAACAGAAACCAAAACATAGGAAACAACATAGAATTGCCCTCCCCACTCCACCCGACCAACTAACAATAAAGACATAACAAGGAAACTAAGGTATCAGAACGTGACCACCGTGGCAACACAGATAAAGTGAAATATGGTTTTAAAATAATCCTGAAGTTGGAACTAGGAGTTGATTGCAACAACGGCAATAGGAAACTAAACGTTGCTCTGTCACCCGACTCTTCAGATTAAAATGCATCTCTAAATTAAAAATCTATTTGTAAATTAATCCTAGCATATTTTTAGGACCTTCTAGGATTAAACTTGAGATGTAATATCACCTATACCATGTTCTCCCACAACTCTCGGTTAGGTCTACAATATAATGATGTATGGCTAGAATCTAAACAGGACTGACTGGTTAGGGCTACAATTAATGATGTACTGCAGACTCTAACAGACTGGTTAGGTCTACAATATAATGATGTACTGCAGATCAGACTGACTGTTAGGTTCACATATAATGACGTGACTGGCAATAGATGGACTGGTTAGGCTCTACAATATAATGATGTACTGCAGAACAGACGACGGGAGGTCTACATAATGATGTACTGTGATCAGACTTGACTGGGTAGGTCTTACATATAATGGATGTACTGCCAGATCAGACTGACTGGTTAGGTCTACATATAATGATGTCCTGGCAGAGAGACTGAATGTTAGTCTACAATATAATAATGTCCTGGCAGATCAGACTGACGGGTTAGTCTACATATAATGATTACTGGCAGATCAGACTGACTGGTTAGGCTCTACAATATAAATGATGTACTGGCGATTCAGCGGACTGGTAATAGGTCTACAATATAATGATGTACTGGTAGATCAGACTGACTGGTTAGGTCTACATATTAATGATGTACTGGTAGATCAGACGACTGGTTAAGGGCTACAAGTATAATTGACTGTATGGCAGATTCGCTGACTGTGTAGGTCTACAATATTAATGATGTCCTGGCAGTTCAGACTGATGTTAGGTCTACAATAGTAATGATGTACTTGGCAGATCAGACTGACTGGTTGGTCTACAATATAATGATGTCCTGGCAGATCGACTGACTGGTTAGGTCACAATATAATGATGTACTGCATCAACTGACTTTAGGTCTACAATATAATGATACGGCAGATCAGACTGAATGGTTAGCTACAATATAATGAGTTACCTGCAGATCAGACTGACTGGTTAGGTCTACAATTATAATGATTACTGCAGATCAGATGACTGGTTAGGGTCTACAATATAATGATGTACTGGCAGATCAGAGTGACTGGTTAGGTCTACAATTAATGATGTTACTGGTAATCTAACAGACTGACTTGGTTAGGTCTACATACAATGATGTACTGGTAGATTGCAGACAGACTGAACTGCGTTAGGTCTACAATATAATGATGTACTGGGCAGATCAGACTGACTGGTTAGGTCTACAATAGAATGATGATACTGGTAGATCAGACAGACTGACTGGTTAGTCTACAATATAATGATGTACTGGACATCAGAAAACTGACTGGTAGGTCTACATATAATGAGTTCTGGCAGATCAGACTGACTGGTTAGGTCTACAATATAATGATGTACTGGCAGAAAATCTAACAGACTGACTGGTTAGCACAAATATAATGAGTGTACTGCAAACAGACTGACTGGTATAGTCTACAATATAATGAGGTACTGGCAGATCGACTGACTAGTTAGGGCTACAATTAATGACTGTACTGGTAGGTATAACAGACTGACTGGTTAGGTCTTACAATTATGATGACTGTATCAAGACTGCATGGTTAGGTCTTTACAATAAATGATGTACTGGCAGTCAGACGACTGGTTAGGTCTAACAATATAATGATGTACTGAGATCAGACGACTGGTTAGGGTCTACAAATATAATGACTGTACCGGCAG
>NW_019957712.1:61585-73157 GCF_002910315.2 Salvelinus sp. IW2-2015 | reverse complement strand
AGACAAGCTCAGGGCGAGGATCTCCCCCAGAGATACATCAGGGACTGTAACATACTCTGTTTCACGGAATCAAGGCTCTCTTCGGATATACTGTCCCGGTCCATACAGCCAGCTATGTTCTCAGTACATTGCGCAGACAGGAATAAAGAACTCTCCGTGAAGAAGAAAGGCAGGGGTGTATGTTTCATGATTAACTACTCATGGTGTGATTGTGATAATGTACAGAAACTCAAGTCCTTTTGTTCACCCRACCTAGAATACCTTACAATCAAATGCAGACCGTATTACCTCCCAAGAGAATTCTCTTCAGTTATAGTCACAGCCGTGTGCATTCCCCCTCAAGCCACATATCCTGAGGCCGCATTTATTGTAGCTGGGGACTTTAACAAAGCAAATTTGAGGAAAACGCTACCGAAGTTCTATCAACACATTGACTGTAGTACTCGTGCTGCTAAAAAACACTCGACCACTGCTACTGCAACTTCCGTGATGTATGTGGCAAGGTCTACAGACAATCACGGATTACAAAGGGAAAACCAGCCACGTCGAGGACACCGACATCTTGCTCCCGGATAAGCTAAACACCTTCTTCATCCGCTTTGAGGATAACACAGTGCCACCGATGCTCACTGCCCGCACTTCAAGGACATCAACCACCCGAGCCATGGCCTGTTCACCCCACTGTCATCCAGAAGGCGAGGTCAGGATGATAGCGGGGTGAACAGGCCATGTCTCGGGTGGTTGATGTCCTTGATTATCTTTTTGGCCTTCCTGTGACATCGGGTGTTGTAGGTGTCCTGGAAGGCAGACAGTGTGCCCCCGCGTTGGGCAGACCGCACCTCTGGCGATGCCTGCGGTTGCGGGCAGTGCACTTCCGGTCACAAGGCACAGGCCTCCTTATTGTCTCTAGAATTCTAAGCAAACAGCTGGAGGCAGGGCTTTCTCCTATAGAGCTACATTTTTATGGAATGGTCTGCCTGTCCATGTGAGAGACGCAGACTCGGTCTCGACCTTTAAGTCTTTATTGAAGACTCATCTCTTCAGTAGGTCCTATGATTAAGTGTAGTCTGGTCCAGGGGTGTGAAGGTGAACGGAAAGGCACTGGAGCGACGAACCGCCCTTGCTGCTTCTGCCTAGCTGGATCCCCTCTCTCCACTGGGATTCACTCAACCCTATTACAGGGGCTGAGTCATTGGCTCACTGGTGCTCTTTCATGCCGTCCCTAGGAGGGGTGCGTCACTTGAGTGGGTTGAGTCACTGACGTGATCTTCCTGTCCGGGTTGGCGCCCCCCTCGGTTTCGTGCCGTGGGGGAGATCTTCGTGGGCTATCCTCAGCTTTGTCTCAGGGTAGTAAGTTGGTGGTTTGGGGGCTGTGCTTTGGCAAAGTGGGTGGGGGTTATATACTGCCTGGTTGGCCCTGTCCGGGGGTATCGTCAGACGGGACCACAGTGTCTCCCAACCCCTCCTGTCTCAGCCTCCAGTATTTATGCAGCAATAGTTTACGTGTTAGGGGGCTAGGGTCAGTCTGTTATGTCTGGAGTATTTCTCCTGTCTTATCCGGTGTCCTGTGTGAATTTAAGTATGCTCCCTCTAACTCTCTCTCTCTTCTCTCGGAGGACCTGAGCCCTAGGACCATGCCTCGGGACTACCTGGCCTGATGACTCCTTGCTATCCCCAGTCCACCTGCTGTCCCCAGTCCACCTGCTGCTGCTCCAGTTTCAACTGTTCTGCCTGCGGCTATGGAATCCTGACCTGTTCACCAGACGTGCTACCTTGTCCCGGACCTGCTGTATGACTGTCTCTCTCTACCGCACCTGCTGTCTAACTCTGAATGATCGGCTATGAAAAGCCAACTGACATTTACTCCTAAGGTTCTGACCTGTTGCACCCTCTACAACTACTGTGATTATTATTAGACCCTGCTGGTCATCTATGAACATTTGAACATGTACTGTTATAATCTCCACCCGGCACAGCCAGAAGAGGACTGGCCACCCCTCAGAGCCTGGTTCCTCTCTAGGTTTCTTCCTAGGTTCCTGCCTTTCCAGGGAGTTTTTCCTAGCCACCGTGCTTCTACATCTGCATTGCTGGCTGTTTGGGGTTTTAGGCTGGSTTTCTGTATAGCACTTTGTGACATCGGCTGATGTAAAAAGGGCTTTATAAATATATTTGATTGATTGATTAAGTACAGGTGCATCAAAGCTGGGACCGAGAGACTGAAAAACAGCTTCTATCTCAAGGCCATCAGACTGTTAAATAGCCATCCCCTGCGGCTACCACCCGTTAACTCAACCCTGCACCTTAGAGACTGCTGCCCTATATTAAACTCAGCAAAAAAAGGAACTCCTCTCACTGTAACTGCGTTTATTTTCAGACAAACTTAACATGTGTAAACTATTTATGAACATAACAAGATTCAACAAACTGAGACATAACTGAACAAGTTCCACAGACATGTGACTAACAGAAATTAATAATGTGTCCCTGAACAAAGGGGGGTCAAAATCAAAAAGTAAACAGTCAGTAACTGACTGTGGCCACCAGCTGCATTAAGTACTTGCAGTGCATCTCCTGCTCATGGACTATACCAGAGTGACAAGTTTCTGGCTTTTGTGTGAGATGTACACCCCACCTTCCCCAAGGCACTGCAATTCCCGGACAATCGGGGGGAATGGCCCTTCCTCACCTCGATCCAACAGGTCCCAGACGTGCTCAATGGGATTGAGTTCCGGGCTCTTCGCTGGCATGGCAGAACACTGACATATCTGTCTTGCAATGACTTTGCCATTTCAGGCTGGAGGTCATTCATGGGATGAGCGCGCAGGAAAGGGTATACCACATGAGAAGGAGGATGTCTTCCCTGTAACGCCACAGCATTGAGATTGCCTGTAGTGACAACAAGCCATCGTCGATGAGCTCTTGACACAACCGCGTCCAGATCCATGACGGACCCTCCACCTCCAAATCGATCCCGCTCCAGAGTAAGGCCCTTCGGTGTACGCTCATTCCTTCGACGCTCATGAACGCGAATCTGACCATCACTCCTGGTGAGACACAAACCGCGACTCGTCAGTGAAGAGCACTTTTTGCCATCCTGTCTGGTCCAGCGACGGACGGTTGACCCATAGGCGACGTTGTTGCCGTTGATGTCTGGGAGACCTGCCTCACAAGAATGTGCAAAAGGTCATCAAGGCAAAGGGTGGCTATTGAAGGAATTTTCGCTACACCCACATAACATTCAATGCTTACATGCGTGTGTGACAAAGACATGTGGAAGTTAGGACGTACAAAGACTTCAGATTGTAACTCATTGTGACGGTACCAACGGTGCCATTTGGGGATATATTGTGCTGTAATTCAATCATGCTGAAATTGTAAGTAGCTACACCAGTTCCTCAAAGAGTTAACCACTTGGCTGTTTACATGACTGTCAGCTGCTTTCATAACACCTATGACGAACGTCAGGGCTGAGGCATCTAACTAGCTGTTTATAAATACATACTATATGGTTAGTGGTTTGCAGACTATTCAACCAAGCTGTTCACACAAGCAATTGTTATTAGGTGTTTTGCAGCGTCAGGGGCAAGTCAAATGTGTCAACACCGCCAGAACCTGATGACACAGCGTCAGAGACAACACTGCGCCTCTGGCCCGCGCCCCTAAGTTAGTGTAAGATCAGTGAGGAGGCCTTTGTGTCTACAAGCATTGAGAGCTCCTAAACATTCAATGTAATGTCTTGTTGTCATTTGATATGCTGACATGGCTTTGTTCTTGTCCCTGCAAATCAACAGAGAACAAGTGTAACGAAAGAGGGGATACATTTACCCCCCCCCTATGTATCAATTAATAAGAGGAGCCAGGCGCGACACAACACACACACACACACACACACACACACACAACCACACACACACACACATACACACCACACACACACACACACACACACACACACACACACACACACACACACACACACACACACACACACACACACACACACACACACAACACACACACCACACACACACTTACCTCCTGTAGGTCTTCCATCTTCTGCTGCATGTCCACTCTGACAGTGTACTCCTCCTCCCACCTACACAACAAAAGTAACGTGAAGTAAATTACACAGTTAAAATGGCAAAATCATATAATAACTATTAACTGTGTGAGTGGTCTGAAACCCCTGGTCCATGAATCTGGGTCAGACAGCACCATCCATCTAGTGAACAGTAATCTCATTGAAAGCCTGTACAGTTGACATGTTAGAACTACGATGGCTGATTCAGTGACTCAACACACCACACAGACCCCACTGCACAGCACTGGCGTTTATAGAATTGCTGCTTAAAATGCACAATACTGCGACATGTCGGAGTCTTTACCAAACTGCTCTTAAAACAAATAGGAGGTTATATAGTGTACAGAGAGACGTTTTTTGTGCCATTGTGCACACTGTGGCACAAAAGACGTGATTGAGATAGATGGGTAACGTGAGAGTGAGGGAGAGGGAGAGAGCGAGGGAAAGATGAGCTGAGCTCTCTTTGGAAGCCACCTCCCTTTTCCAGCAATCACAGCCTGCCGTGCAGAGTATACCGCATTGCAGATACTAGGTGGAGGGGAAGGTGCATGGCCGCATGCAGTTAGGTAGAGAGAGAGGGAGAAAGATATGATGTGGGGGAAGGGGGTTGAAGAAAGGAGAGTGGAGCTGGCAGTGGAGAGTGCGCGAGAGAGAGTGAGAGATGGAGAGAGATGGAGAGAAGGAGAGAGGAGAGAGAGAAGAGAGAATTTGGTATAGATCAGACATAACCTAACCCACTGCAATCAATTAATTAAAACAGGAACATTTCACATCTGATTGGAAATAAATAGGGAAATGATCTCAGAGAAAATGGTTGTCCTGTGTGGTACCTATATCTCCCCATACATTAATGATGACACCTTCTCCATCCTAGAGGGGGAGATCAACCCTTTTCAGGCCCAGAGACATGTACTAGTCTGTGGCGACCTAAGGCCAGAACCCAACACTCTTAGCAGACAGGGAGACAAAAACCTACTTGGAGGTGACAGCATTCCCTCCCCAATACTGACAAAACAACCAACAAAAATGGGTCACAACTCCTACAGCTCTGTTGCACGCTGGGTCTAGACATAGTCAATGGTAGGCTTCGAGGGGACTCCTACGGTAGGTACACCAACAGCTCATCTCTTGGCAGTAGTACTGTAGACTACCTTATCACCGACCTCAACCCAGTGTCTCTCGGAACGATCACAGTCATCCCACTGACACCCCTATCAGATCACAGCAAAATCTCCATCTTCTTGAACAGAGTAATACTCAACTGAGACATTGAAGCTGAACAAACGACATGCTTTTAAGAAATGCTATAGATGGAAGGAGGGTAGTGTAGAAAACAAAAAACTATTGGCCAACAACAAATCCCTCCTAGACAACTTCCTGGACACTATATTTGACCTATCAGCTAACATATACAATTTAAATTCAAGCAGAATAGCTAAGAAAACTAACAACAATGAGAAATGGTTTGATGAAGAACGCAAAAACCTAAGAAAGAAATTGAGAAACCTGTCCAACAAAAAACACAGAGACCCAGAAAACCTTAGCTTCCGCCTTCACGATGGTGAAACACTAAAATAATACAGAAATACACTGAGAAAAAAGAAGGAACAGCATGTCATAAATCAGCTCAATGTGACTGAAGAATCCATAGAATCAAATCACTTCTGGGAACATTGGAACACACTAAACAAACAACACGAAGAGTTATCTATCCAAAATGGAGATGTATGGATAAACCACTTCTTCAACCTTTTCAGTCGTTTAACAAAGAAACAAGAGCAAAAACATACACATGATCATTTACTAAACTTAGAATCAGCTATTAAAGTCTACCAGAACCCACTGGATTCTCCAATTACATTGGATGAGCTACAGGTCTGTGGTGTTGATGGTATACTAAACTAAATTATTAAATATACAGACCACAAATTCAAATAGGCTATTCTTAAACTCTTCAACATTATCCTCAGCACTGGCATCTTCCCCAATATTTGGAACCAAGGTCTGATCATCCCAATCCACAAAGTGGGGACAAATTTGCCCCGCATCAACAGCAATCTCTGAAAAATCCTCTGCACCATCATCAACAGCAGACTCCATCATTTCCTCGTATACACCCTGCACACCCTTACTGACAAACAAACCAAAATAAAAGCAAAGTCTTCTCATGCTTTGTTGATTTCAAAAAAGCTTTTTGGAAAGGCACTAGAACAGCCTGCAGCACCAGGTCTCACAAATAAAATGTCTGTTTGCAGATGATCTGGTGCTTCTCTCCCCAACCAAGGAGGGCCGACAGCAGCACCTAGATCTTCTGCACAGATTCTGTCAGACTTGGGCCCTGACAGTAAATCTCAGTAAGACTAAAATAATGGTGTTTCAAAAAAGGTGCAGAAGCCATGACAACAAATACAAATTATATCTAGATAGTGTTGCCCTAGAGCACACAAATAGTTATGCCTACCTCAGCCTAAACATCAGCACCACAGCTAACGTCCACAAGGCTGTGAACAATCTGAGACACAAGGCAAGAAGGACCTTCTACCACATCAAAAAKAACATAAAGCTTGACATCCCAATCAGTAACAGAACCCATTGCCCTCTATGGTTGTGAGGTCGGGGGTCCACTCACCAACCAAGAATTCACAAAATGGGACAAACACCCAATTGAGATTCTGCATGCAGAATTCTGAAAAAATATACTTTGTGTACAATGCAAAACACCAAACAATGCATGCAGAGCAGAATTAGGACGATACCCGCTAGTTATCAAAGTGCAGAAAAGAGCTGTTAAATTCTACAAACACCTAAAAGGAAGTGATGCCCACACATTCCACCACAAAGCCCTCACCTACAGAGAGATGAACCTAGAGAAGAGTCCCCTCAGCCAGCTGGTTCTGTGGCTCTGTTCACAAACACAAACACACCCCACAGAGCCCCAGAATAGAAACACAATTAGACCCAACTAAATTATGAGAAAACAAAAAGATAATTATTTGACACACTGGAAAGAATCAACCAAAAAAACTAGCAAATTGGAACGCTATCTGGCCCTAAACAGAGAGTACACAGTGGCAGAATACCTGACCACTGTGACTGACCCAAAATGTACAGACTCAGTGAGCATAGCCTTGCTATTGACAGTGACCCCCATAGGCAGACCTGGCTATGTGCATACTGCCCACAAAATGAGGTGGAAACTGAGCTGAACTTCCTAACCTCCTGCCAAATGTATGACCATATTAGAGACACATATTTCCCACAGATCACACGGACCCACAAAGAATTTGAAAACGAATCAAACATTGATAAACTCCCATATCTGTTAAGAGAAATACCGCAGTCACCGCAGCAAGATTTGGGCCCGTTGCCATGAGAAAAGGGCAACAAGGGCAGCACAAATAACATTTTAAATACCACCAATATTTATGTTGATTTATCTTCCCCTACTATTCATACTACAACCATAGGCACATTGATATAACACTGTACATAGCTGATAATACAGTATAACACATTAACAAAAAAAAGTCAAACCTTTGTGAGTGCAATGTTTACTGTTAATTTCTAATAGTTTTTGTTAACATTGTTTTATGTCCTCACTTTTGTTTACTGTTTATCTCACTTGCTTTGGCAATGTAAACATGTTTCCCATGCCAATAAAGCTGCATTTTATTTGATATGAGAGAGAGAGAGAGAGAGAGAGAGAGAGAGAGAGAGAGAGAGAGCCTTAGAGAGACAGACAGACACAGAGACTGACTCAGAGAGACAGACACAGAGAGACAGACACAGAGACAGACAGAGAGAGAGAGAGAGAGAGCCTTAGAGAGACAGACAGACAGACAGACAGACAGACACAGAGAGAGACAGGTGAAGGGAGGGATGATAATACAGGACAGAGCAGGTCAGGAAAAGAAGGGAGTAGACAGTAAGAGGGTACAGTGGTGTAAAGTACTTAAGTAGTACTTTAAAGTATTTTTACATAAGTAGTTTTTTGAGGTAACTTTTACTTCACTACATTCCTGAACAAAATTGATGTACTTTTTATTCCATACATTTTCCCCGGACACCCAAAAGTACTTGTTACATTTTGAATGCTTACTACACTGGAGGCCTAAATCACATCAATGACTGTACAGTACGGATGCTATCAGATATATGGATGTCTGAAGGTGAGACAAGCCTGGACTTGACTCACTTGGAGGTGGCAGTAAGGTCACATGCCTCATGAAATCACAATAAACAAACAAAACAACCACAAACACACACTTGTACCGGGTCCTCCCAATCCCAAACCAATCCCTGACCCTACCCAGCCTTCCTAATGGGACATACATGCTTGTCTATCACCTTACATTCATTGGGTATGGCATTTTCGCTGATATATTTATCCAAATCAACTTATGGTCATACCTTCAGTATAGACCATGCCTATGTGACCTGTGCAGCGTGAATCGAAGCCTCAGACCTGCTGTTACTAGTGCCACATATCAGCGGTCCGGGTTCTAGTTCTGTCACAGAATACAAACTGCAGCCATTTCAAACGTGCAGAGGTGCACTATGGTATCTGTATCAGATTCCTGTGACTGTGTTTGGCCCATTCCCCCTTTTTTTCTAAAGGGGCACTAAGCAGATATTCCTTCCCCAAGCCAAACCATAAGTCAAATCTTCAAATACTTGAGCTGTGCTTGATTTATATAGTTTGCCTGGTTCCAATGGAATAATCCCAAAAGTACAAAATCAACACAGTAATCCCAAAAGTACAAACAGCTAAATCAAGCATACCTCATATATATTCGACCTAGGTCTGGTGTCCACAAGCTAGTGGCAAACTCAAGAGTTCAAAATCTTTGAACTTCAAAAGCATTGGTATGATTGTTGAAACAGAGCCTTCCTGTGTTGGATCTCAGTTACATGACTTCATTCTGAGTCAGTTATGGTCTGATAATGTTTGGTATTTCACCCAGCTGCCCTTTGACTGAAGGCCTTTTGACTCTCTAGCAATAAGAATGGTGTGGGCTGTGGCAGAAATAGACAGAACACAGGCAGGACACAGCTGCTCTCAGAGGCCATCTGTTGCAATAGGGCCTTTCACTTCACCCAAGTAGCATGAGCAAAATAATACATGTATGCCTATTATAGCTTCATTAAGTTACATCAACTGACTTTTGCCAAGAGACGTTTAATCACAACTCTAGGTCCCCGTGCGTCTTTACACCCGTCAGACACACACGTTAATTAGGCCTTACGTTGGTGAATAAATCAACAAAGGTTGATCCTATTTACCTGCGTTTGTACTCGTCTCTCTCCCTCTTGACTTTGGCCAGGACATTGTACAGGGCTCTGATCTCCGGGGTAATGGTATCAATCTGGACCCCGACCCCGTCCGGCTGGACCCAGGACACACCCGGGCTGGTGACGCGCGTCTCCACGCCAGAAGCGAGCTTGCGGGTATGGTTGTAGGACCAGATAGTACCGGGGAGGAACCGGGGAGGCGGGTTGGTGGGGGTTCCAGTGCCAGTACTGAAAACCGTTTTCCCGTTGGTGATTGAATTGGACCCRGCTGGAGAGTCGATTGTCGGGGTTGATAGGCTTACCGTGATGGTCGGATTCTGATTCGGTTCGGTGGGGTTTGTTCCAGCTTTGTTGTTGGACTCAAGCGTGAGGACAGTGTTGATGGCAGGTGTGAAGAGGGTAGTGGGTCGTCTCGCGGAGTTGTTGGTGTTTTGGAACGGGAGTGACCCGGGCCTGAGCGGGATAGTTCCCACAAACCCGGTCTGTACACCCGTTTCTTGGGTATGGGCCCGTCTAGCGCTTTCAGAACAACTTCCATCACAGCTGTTCTTCGCATCCAACGCCTGTTGTAGTTGTTTCTCCAAAATCTTATTCCTTCGCTCAAGTTCATGCACTTTGGCCAGAAAGCATCGGAACCGTAAGTTCAGAGTCTTTAGGACACTGATATTGGAGCCCAGGTCGTTCCTCAGGGCCATCGCTGCAGGAGGTTGGGGCACAGACCGGTGATAAGAGTGGTTATTATGGTTCAGATGCAGGTAAGCTTGTGAGGGTGTGGTGAAATCGAACCCTGGCWGAGTCTCCGTRCCCAGTCCGGGATGGTCGCCCAGGAAGAARGAYGTCGGGTCGRGYGAGCMGAAGACGGMTTCGGGCAGAAGGCCTGAGGGGGAATCCGGATGACTCTGTCCTCCTTGGTTCTGCTGCTGTTGATGTTGGAGAAGCGAGTTCGCCCCTAACAAAGGATTCATGCTATGGTATGGAAAACTAAAGCGCTGCAGATCTGGCATGAACACGGACGGTAATTTTCTCCGTATAAAATCACAAAAATAAAATTATGACAGGCTGAAGGTTGACTTGTTGTTGGATACCAGACGTATCCGTGACGGTCCACCTTTACCTGATTACGTAACTGTTTCTAATTACGAATGTTTCCTCTATTTATCTCCGGTCGGTCTAAATAGGCTCGTGGAATAAGTTACCTTTCTCTTCCTGTCTGGCTCTGTTGCTGGATAACGGTCGCCCCAAAAAACAATGCCGAATAGGCCGGTCCGACGGCTATACGCAGACGACAACACTCAAATGTATTTCAGAAAAGTAATGTTTTGGTATACAGCCTATATGAGAGAAAGTACTGTTAAATCCTGCAAATCTCTAATGTATTAAAAATAAATCCAGTCTTCCGTCAACGCTTATCTGTCTCCAAAGTGACGACAAGACACAACAAGTGCTGCAAGATTTGGAGAGCTGGGAAGCTACCGTAAATACACAAGTAGCTGGTTTTCTTTTAACCTTTGTGCCCAGTAGGCAAACGAACAGTTCCATAAGACCTCTTAAACTCCTAGTTCACAACTTGGGGAGGTGTTATCAGGAACATTTCAACTTGTGAATGTAATTTTATGGTCACACCATAGGCAACACGATTTTCCCACTTGGCTCGATTTTATTTTGTTACAAAATACACACATACAATTGTACACACTATTCTATTGTGTGAAACTATAATGTGAACCATAACCCACAGGCCTATCAGGACAGTGTTGACAAAGACAAAAAAAACGACAAAATAGACTAAACTAAAAGATGGAATACCATTTTCAAAACTGCAGCAGACATCTTTGTTGGTGCTTAGATATAAAGGTAAAAAATACACACAATATGTAAAAATACAACATAGTGTATATTTTACATATCATAATTGTTGGTTATATAATAATACTAATGTTTTGGCTACATTTAAAAAAGAGTCACTACTCAAAACACTCACTATGATACAATACTTTGGTTGTACTTACACAAAACATGTTTTATTTTAAAGCTGTTTTTAAAGAGGCCTCTGCTCCTAAACACCTCCATCCTCTCAACATCTCTCTTATCTATCTCTGCCTCCATCACTCGGTCATCAGACTACTAGAGGTGGAACCCCCCAGCTCTCTCCCTGCCTCGCTCAGACTCTGCCCGTCCATGTTGACCTGTGTGTCCAGC
>NW_019957712.1:58509-60435 GCF_002910315.2 Salvelinus sp. IW2-2015 | reverse complement strand
GCACACGCACACGCACACGCACACGCACACACACACACACACACACACACACACACACACACACACATCAAAACAGAGTCTAATAAGAGAGAGTCAGGAGTACCAGTTGATGGTGCAGCTGGTCCCAAAGGGTTCTGGTCCGTAGCTGCCAAAGCCGAAGACAGGCAGGGAGGCCCAGAACAGAGAGTAGAACMACACCAGCCCTATGGACATGGACATGTGACGTCTCTCGATCCACTGACCTGGTAGAGAGAGATGGAGGAATGTTATTTCACCATTATTTATTCTCATTGGTTAAGATGAATAAAGTGAAGCACKTTGTTTGATTGACCASTAATTAGTAAATAAGAAATAGGATTGATCCAAAGGCTCCAGATGTATGAAGCGTGTAATGAATACATTTATTTTTCCTTTATTTTARCAGGGAGTCTCATTG
Organism: Salvelinus sp. IW2-2015; assembly: GCF_002910315.2. NCBI lineage: Eukaryota > Metazoa > Chordata > Actinopteri > Salmoniformes > Salmonidae > Salvelinus > Salvelinus sp. IW2-2015. The sequence goes on along the minus strand of NW_019957712.1, from coordinate 59,999 downwards.
AGACTAAGGCATCTTTTGCAAGTGAGCCCTGAAAATGGATGCTAGTAGTTTAAATGGTTGTGTGTGATATTTACGTTTTTTAATTTCTTTATGTAGTGCTGCATGTTGGTAGTCCAGACATTAACCCTGCCTGACAACTACCCTTCCCCTTCCTATAGTTACCTGCATGACTACCCCTAAACAGCAATACAATAACACCATTGCTACCTCTCCCTTAGAATTCTTCTGAGGTTGTCCCGGTGTTACCTAAACAATCAGGTATTTGGAAGTGTCTACGTAACCGAAAAGTAATCTCCAGGTCAACAGAGCAACAAGATCAAGCTGGACTCTGGACCAATCAAAAATATCAAAAGCTGCTCTTACAATAGTGACCCCAATTATCTCTACAATGTGGGCTTGAAGAAGAGTCGGACATACAGACAAACAGATTATAAACTACACTACATGACCAAAGGTATGTGGACAGGAACTGATGTTTGGCGATTAGGCCTGGCTCGCAGTCGGCATTCCAATTCATTCCAAAGGTGTTCCATGGGGTTGAGGTCAGGGCTCGGTGCAGGCCAGTCATGTTCTTCCAAACCGATTTCGACAAACCATTACTGTATGGACCTCGCTTTGTGCATGGTGTCATTGTCATGCTGAAACAGGAAAGGGCTTCCCCAAACTGTTGCCACAACTTTGGAAGCACAGAATCGTCTAGAATATCATTGTATGCTGTAGCATTAAGATTTTTCTTCAGTGGAACTAAAGGGCCTAGCCCAAACCATGAAAAAAAGCCCCAGACCATTATTCCTCCACCAAACTTTACAGTTGGCGCTATGCATTTGGGCAGGTAGCGTTCTCCTGGCATCCACCAAACCCAGATTCGTCCGTTGGACTGCCAGATGGTGGAGCGTGATTCATGACTCCAGAGAACGCGTTTACACTGCTCCAGAGTCCAATAGCGGCAAGCTTTACACCACTCCAGCCAACGCTTGGCCATGGAAACCCATTTCATGAAGCTCCAGACAAACAGTTATTGCTCTGACTTTGCCTCCAGAGGCAGTTTGGAACTCGGTAGTGAGTGTTGCAACTGAGGACAGACGGACAAGCGCTACACGCTTCAGCACTTGGCGATCCCGTTCTGTGAGCTTGTGTTGCCTCGGCCTACCACTTCGCGGCTGAGCTGTTGTTGTTCCAAGACGTTTCCACTTCACAGTAACAGCACTTACAGTTGACCTGGTCAGCTCTAGCAGGGCAGACATTTGATGAACTGACTTGTTGGAAAAGGTGGCATCCTCTGACGGTGCCACATTGAAAATCACTGAGCTCATCAGTACGGGCCATTCTACTGCCAATGTTTGTCTATGGAGATTGCATGACTGTGTGTTCGATTTTATACACCTGTCAGCAACGGGTGTGGCTAAAATAGCCGAATCCACTCATTTGAAGGGGTGTCCACATACTTTTGTATATATAGTGTATGTTTAGATTAGATCATTGAATGCAGA
>NW_019957712.1:38340-56856 GCF_002910315.2 Salvelinus sp. IW2-2015 | reverse complement strand
GGTTCTGTTCAAATCAATCATCGGGGCCTGTTGCACAAAAGTAGAATTAAGAATCCGGATAAATGACTCAGCTGAGCTCAATGAAGCCCAAAACCATGTGCGTCCAGGCTTAATTGGTTGCACAAAGACCAAGCCAGATGAGCAGACACGCGTATTCATTAAGCCAGGTGAAAACCAATCCTGGATAGGTGGCGCGCTCACGGGCTCACTCAAATAGACCGCCACAGATCACAGATTAACTGATATTTACGCATAGGCAACTAGAAACCGCGTACTTTTCCCCGTCGGAAGCAACAAATCCTCCATGGAGGCATACGAGAAGGTTAAAAATATTAATTTAAGAAGAAAGCAACACCGCCACGTGATAAAGCAAAGAGAAAAAGCGTGGCAAAGTATTGCAGACCGCCTGAATGCGTAGTATGCACAATTACACACTCACCGCTCCGCTGAAACATACAATTACAATTCAAATATTTAATTCAACATCTCCAAAAATGCAGTTGTTACTGTAATTATGAACGGTTAAATTTAATTGAAAATTCTTCCTTCCTTTGTGGAACCACTGACACTACACCTGGAGAAGAAGAGAGGAGAGAAGAAACCAACAGCACTATGCCATTCCCAACCACTGACACTACACCTGGAGAAGAAGGGAGGAGAGAAGGAAGACAGGAGCGGGGAGATAGGAGGWTTGAAGCGACGGGGAGAGAGAGAAAGATAKAAGTATAGAGACAGAGGTGATGATGAAGAGGAAGAGAGGAAGCAGAGAAAGAAGAGACAACAGAGTGATAAAGAGAGAGAGATGGATAGATGTGGCAGAAACAGGGGAGAGGAGGAGGGAGAGAAAGATAGCTTTAGTTTGCTATACGATATACTCTCTTATGGTACAGCAGTATTATCACAGTGGGTAGTCATTAAACACAGACTGAAAATATTGTTTCAGCATTATTGGCATGTGGACCAGCTCACTGTCCGCTTTGGGGTATAACAAGGGTCAGTACACCGTCAATCATTTAATATTTCAACCGCTGCTACCTTCCTGACCCCCCCAACCCACTATCCGGCTTTGAAAGCATCGGGGAACCAATCCAAAGTGAATAAATGTTATAGCTGAATCGACATAGTTGCTTGCTGGCTGGCTGGCCAGTGGGGGGCAGGGTGCTGTTCATAGCCTCATTTGATTTGTTGTGTAGGTAATTATTGGGAGCAACAGGTATGGAATGTTCCATGCTGTGATTCCTCATGTGTATCCTCTCCTCTCTTCTTTCCTCTCTCCTTTTCTCTCACCTTTCCTCTCTCCTTTCCACTTTCCTCTCTCATCTCTCTATGTATCCTCTATCCTTTCATCTCTCCTCTGTCCTTTATGTATCCTCTCTCCTTTCCTTTCCCCTCTGTCCTCTTTCCTCTCTCTATGTATCCTCTCTCCTTTATACTCTCCTCTGTCCTCTCTCCTCTCTTCTCTCTGTGTATCCTCTCCTCTCTGGTGTGACCCTGGGGTTGCTATGCTAATACACTTTGTATTCAGTCTGTCTACACAGCTCCATAATGGAAACAGTCACAGAGAGTTAGATCACTGACATACTTGATCAGAAAGGTTGATCCTGATGGATGACAGATCTGTGTTGAAACAAAGTAAACCCATTCAGCCATCTGTGTGGGCTCTGGATTCCATTCAGCCATCTGTGTGGGCTCTGGATTCCATTCAGTCCATCTGTGTGGGCTCTTGGATTCCATTCAGTCATCTGTGTGGGCTCTGGATCTCATGTCAGTCATCTTGGGGCTCTGGATTCCATTCAGCATCTGTGGGCTCTGATATCATGTCAGTCATCTGTAGTTGGGCTCTGGATTCATTCACCATCTGTGTGGGCTCTGGATCCATTCAGTCATCTGTGTGGCTCTGGATTCCATTCAGTCCATCTGTGTGGGCTCTGATTCCAGTTCTGAGTCAATCGTGTGGGCTCTGGATTCCATTCAGCCATCTGTGTGGGCTCTGGATTCCGATGATTAAGATGTGAAAGCTGTTGCCCAGCTTATATATCGAAAACCTTTCAGTCTCTGGGATCAAATTTGATTTTGTTCATATGTTGTTTTAAGTCTTGATTTATCTGAACAGAATTTCACCCCTATAAATATACCTTAAACCAGCCTAATACTTCTACACTGTACAGATTATGTTATTTTACCAGTGATTATTCTACCAGTGAGTTACTCAGGAGGAATACCAACCAAACTCTGATGTTAACTGACACCAACACTGAATCTCTCATCTGTGATGAGGAGAGATGCCTAATTTCAAATCAACCAACAACCCTGAGCCTCTATACCCAAGTCTGTAGACACTTGTATAGATCTGAAATGATTTGATGTAGTATAGTAATATCTCAAACTTGCCCTCTACGCTTTGAGGATTTTTCACCATATTGCTTATAGTACACATACTGTAAAATCCAATCCTTTCAAATCTATATCAGTGGTTAAAGAGTATAGGGGTATAGTGGCTAGGGGTGAATGTGTTATAGGCAGATGGTAGATTTGACTCACCTGTGACGATGAGGAAGATGGCGACTCCCAAGTCAGTGCTGGGGGAGAGGTGAGAAAGGAAGGCAGTAGGGATGGAGGATGGGACAGAGCCCCTCCATGAGCCATTCACTCCCAGAGACATCAACTGGTGGAGAAAATAAGACAGAGAGAGAGAGAGAGATTTTACTGTAAAGCCCAGTAAACAGAAGAGGTCAAAAGAGAGAGGAGGAGAGTAACGTACTGAGACAGAGAACGTGCTAGAAAGTGGAAGGTAAGAGGTTTTAACCCCCTAGACATGCACAGAAAAACAGAGTGAGAGTTAGAGATGTTAAATTCCCTATAGTATTAGCTAACGCGGATATAGACAGAGAGAGAGAGACAGCAATGGTTGGGTAGATATATATATTGATGGAGAGAGCAAAAAAAATAGGGGAGAGGGGAAAGGGTAGAGGAGAGCAGAGAGGGATGGGGAGAGGATAGGGGAGACAGGGGGTGAGCCAGTGTATTACAKCCAAAAATGTGTAAAAGTAAGAAGTGCACAATCAGGGGAAAAGTGGAGAATTGGAAAAGCAGGAAGAGAAAAAGAGAGACAGCCAATTGAAACACTCACAACTATTATCACAGAATCAAACTCACTGTTTAGTTCAAAGCTGAAATGAGATCACACACACACACACACAGTAATGAGAAATCAAACAGGTGACACACACACACACACACCAAGAGGAGCATCCTTACTCACCTTCCTCTTCGTCTGTCAACCTGCCCCTCTCTACCTCTCTTTTTTTACTTCCTATCTCACTCTTTTGTTCAGTCTGTCTGTGTTGTGATTTAAGCTCTTTTTTAAATCTTAAGCCTCTGTCAATTTTTGTGCTCTATTTCTGAGAAGAGTAAATCAACTTGCTGTCGACAATCTGGCTGAGAAATGATCAGTGAGTGTGTGGTCCGAAATGGCACACAGAGGGAAAATAAATGGAAGGATCTGAGCCTTTTTGACCTCCCTCTCTCTCTCATCAATCTCTTTCTCTCTCTCTCTCTCTCTCTCTCATCAATCTCTTTCTCTCTCTTCCATGTTCTCGCCCTCTTTCTCTCTCTCTTTCTTCCATGTTCTCTCTGTGTCTCTGTATCTTTCTATCCATTGTTTAAATTGAATACCGTGGAAGAAATATCACCACTTGTGATAAAGTAACAAGAGCACATATGTAACTGACTCATGTGTATGTGTGTGTCCAACAATGAGAGCAACAACACCCAGGAGACACACGTCTTCTCTTCAATAAGATTATGGATGGATGATGATCTGACTACAGGAGAATAATCCTTCTCTAACTGACTGCCTTGTCTGAGCATGACGTGAGAGAGATATTAGACACTGGGATGTTGACATAACATAGCCTACTGGCTGCAAACTGAACTACTACATTAACCCGATCTTCAATCCTGCTCTTATGGGGCTTAAAGTCAACCTGCACACACAAGTCTGACTTGACCCTGAGGGAGCGCACACATACACCTAACGCACACAAGTCTGACTTGACCTGACCCTGATGGAGCGCACACATACACCTAACGCACACAAGTCTGACTTGACCCTGAGGGAGCGCACACATACACCTAACGCACACAATTCCGACTTGACCTGACCCTGAGGGAGCGCACACATACACAAGTCTGACTTGAAAGGTTATATTAAACTGTGTATGTTTAGAGGCTCATCTTTACGACCAGAGGACGCCTTGGAGTGTGGCAGTAGGTGTTCAGCCATCAACATGTTCTCTTCTCTCCTGGAAGTCCTGCTGTGTGTTACTGTCACTAACGTAGAAAACCTAATGTGACAGAAAAAGTGGATCATTTTCACTCATTACAGCTAACAGACATTAATTCATTACTTATACTTAAGTGGTCAATTTGAAATACTCAATGAGTTGAATGTTTGATCTAATGACTTATGATACTTATGATTATCAATTGGTATGATGGAAACCCAGTATTCTCTAAGCCCTTCTGTCCACTGTAAGCACTAAGTCAACTATAGTGAAGTCCAGTCCAGCATGAAAACCTCCCTACATTCTCTATAGGCACCACAAGTCCACCTAAAGCACCTGATACACACATACTGTCAAGTCTACAATAATCACTCTGTTCATTACGCCTCCTGCAGCCCCCATAGGACCACCATGCTGTGAAAACCCTAGTCTAGAGGTTGTTGGTCTGAGCGAGTCAGAAAAGTGAAGCCCAGTAGAGTTGGCTTACCTCTCTTCCCTCTACGTTTTCATTCCCTTGTCAATACCAAAAAGCCAAAACCTCATTTGGACGCCTTTCCTTCCAGTTTTCTGCTGCCTGCGACTGAACGAATTGCAAAAATCTCTGAAGTTGGAGACTTTATCTCCCTCAACAACTTTAAAATCTGCTATCCGAGCAGCTAACCGATCGCTGCAGCTGTACATAGTCCATCTGTAAACTACCCACCCAATTTACCTACCTCACCCCCCATACTGCTTTTATTTATTTACTTTTCTGCTCTTTTGCACACCAGTATCTCTTCTTGCACATTATCTGATGATTTATCCTCGTGTTACTGCTAAATTGTAATTATTCGATTTATTGCCTACCTCATGCCTTTTGCACACATTGTATATAGATTCTCTTTTTTTTTCTTTTCTACCATGTTATTGACTTGTTTATTGTTTACTCAATGTGTAACTCTGTGTTGTCTGTTCACACTGCTATGCTTTATCTTGGCCAGGCACAGGTTCAAATGAGAACTTGTTCTCAACTAGCCTACCTGGTTAAATAAAGGTGAAATAAATACAAAATAAATAAAAATACCATTGATTGTGAATATTTTATGAAGGCCAATTGCGTAATCATAATGGTCGGCCATTGTCAACTCTAGTTAGTCATGCCAGAACACCCTTGGCTTAACAAATGGAGCAGGAATTGAGCTGAACCGAGGAAGGGGGGGTTATAGAGAGAAATAGTGATTCAACTCAGGAAGGGGGGAGAAAGTGGTGCAGCGGTCTAAGGAATCACTACAGACTCCCTGGTTCAAATCCAGGATGTAGCACAACCGGCCATGATTGGGAGTCCCATAGGGTGGCACACAATTGGCCCAGCATCGTCTGGGTTTGGCAGTCAKTGTAAATAAGAATTTGTTCTTTACTGACTTGCCTAGTTAAATAAGATAATTTAAGCTGATGGTTTGGAAAGTGATTGGGCAAAATTTATTTTTAGGATTCTGTGTGTATTGTTTTGTATTACAACACTGAAGCTAGAAACAAGCATTTTCACTGCAACTGCAAATCTGTGTACACAACCAATAAACTTTGATTTGAGAAGAGAACTGGCAGAGGAAGTGACAAGGTCATAAAGTGTCTGGGTTGTGTTTGAAATCATAGTTACGATCTGTCAAATGCATGGATTCTAACAAGAGTAAACGGATCAGATATGCAAGCAGAGTGTAAGAGCATTCAGATTGAGGTTGATCTGTAAACTACAATATCTCTTTGTATTGATACTGTACCTAAACTACTCCTATGTACCCAGGGTCAGGAATAATTGTGTTGTTTACTATTTGGGTTGTATAGTGTTTCCCATTGTGTATGAGTGATCTATTCATTCAGGTTTCTTAGCTTGATAGAAATAACGAAGGAATTATTTATGGGTTTGTCCTTCCCCATTATCAACACTAAATTAAAACAGGAAGCCATATTTACACAGAGGACTTTTATTCCGCTTCTGAATGAAGCAGGTGCAACAAACAGACAATCTCATCACACCCAGATTCCATCTCACCTTTCACACGACCAGAACAGGGTCTTTACAATACAAAAATAAATAGTTGTGATTGATATTTTTATGCGGGTAACTTTCAGGCAAGTTAAGGGCGATAGTCCAATCGAATGGGAAATGTGGTCAAATGTAGTTTGGTAGCGTTTGGTTGGTTGGTTGCTTTACTCCTTGGTGGCCATGTGAGCCATCAGGTCAATGACGCGGTTGCTGTAGCCGAACTCGTTGTCATACCTGGGGAGAGAGAGACACTGTCAGGTTTCTTCATTCACCAAGAATGTGTCTGTGTGGATATGAGTGTATATTTGCAGAGGATGAATGCGTACCATGTAACCAGCTTGACGAAGTGGTCGTTCAGAGCAATGCCAGCGCCGGCATCAAAGATGGAGGAGTGGGTGTCGCCGTTGAAGTCTGAAGACACAACCTGTTGCTCCGTGTATCCAAGAATTCCCTTCATGGGTCCATCGGCAGCAGCCTTGACAACCTTCTTGATGGCGTCGTAGCTGGCCTGTGGTTCAAGGAAACGAGGTGGGTTGTCAAATTGTTCCATTGTTGCTAAATTTATAATGCCAACTAATCATGTATCGTCTTCTCAACAATGGGCTTTACAGCAATCTTTATTTAACTAGGTGGTCACTGTCTAACAACTGGTCCTAGGACAGTTATCTTTTTGCTTGTATCGGCAGGCAAGGTACACCATAGAGACACTCAGACATGTGTATTGGCAGTTTGGTAAGGCGGGGGAGGGGCTACTCACAGGCTTCTCCAGRCGGACGGTCAGGTCCACCACTGAGACGTTGGGGGTGGGGACACGGAAGGCCATGCCAGTGATCTTGCTGTGAGGAAGAAGAGGGGGTGACAGCAGCAGAAGGGCAAAGTTAAACTTACTCCTACAGTTTGATATACAGACATAATGACAAATCCTTAGACAAATGTCTGTTTTATTGCTATACAATTTACTGAACTGTAGTAATGGCTGACTACTAGTGGTATAAATGTGTAACTGGTTAGTTACATACTAGTGTTTTACTGGTGTCTAGTTAGAGGCTGTGTTACAAGTGAATGTACAGCTGTATTGTAATGGTGTTTTACTGGTGGTCAGTTAGAGGTTGTGAACTTGTGATACTAGTATTATAATTCTCTTGTTATACTGGTTGTTAGTCATTTGTGGTACTGACCCGTTCAGCTCGGGGATGACCTTGCCGACAGCCTTGGCTGCTCCGGTGGAGGCAGGGATGATGTTCTGGCTGGCGCCACGTCCATCCCTCCACAGCTTTCCAGAAGGACCATCAACGGTCTTCTGGGTGGCGGTGACGGCATGAACTGTGCTCTGAGAGAAGGAAAGAGCGAGAGAGCGATGTTAAGGGAAGGGAGATGAGATCCACATTAAGGTACAGAAGTGGTGGTAGTGGTGGTAGTGGGGGACAGCTGGATAAGAACAAAGTGTGTTGGTAATCTTAAACACAGTCCATCCCTTGTTCTGTTACACTTTTGTCGGTGTGAAATCTGTCACTGTCAGATTAAGCCCTCTAGGTGATTGTTCCCAGGTGTTGCGTTTTAATCCGTACCATCAGACCCTCAATGATGTGGAAGTTATCGTGGATGACCTTGGCCAGGGGAGCCAGGCAGTTGGTTGTGCATGAAGCATTGCTGTGGAGAGAGACGTGCTAAATTATAGTCTGAACCACAACAGAATAGCCAGGGGCTGCAGATAGTATCTGTTAAGTGGAGGGAGTGTGTTCAGTCGGAGGGAAGAGGGTCTCACCTGACAACCTTGAGGGAGTTGTCGTACTTSTCGTGGTTGACGCCCATGACGAACATGGGTGCATCAGCGCTGGGAGCAGAGATGACAACCCTCTTGGCACCGCCCTTCAGATGGGTCTGGAGGAGGGGGGAGAGATGTTAGAGTCCGTTATTACATTTTCTGTAGCCTGGTTAAATATTGTGGCCTAGTTATTGTATGTATTCAACATAATGCACCACATGCAGGTTAAGCCTGATGGGTAAAGTCATGTTATAAAGGAGTCATTTCTGTTCTAATGATATTCCTATATCATACAGTTCTGGATGCTGTGTACTGATGGGGATACTTACAGAGGCCTTCTCAATGGTGGTGAAAACACCTGTTGACTCAACCACATAGGTGGCACCAGCATCTCCCCACTTGATGTTAGCTGGGTCTTTCCTGAGAACAAGAGAGAGAAGAGGAGGTTCAGGGTTATGTTATGAGGAAGCAGAGCACCATAGACTAATAGACTATAATTTATATTGTTATAGATTCCACAAGGAGGCGCCATTCCATATGGCCACAAGGGACTTCAGGTCTCTCCTGCATATTCTCCAGATGCTGAACTGATTTATATGAATTTCTTTAGATGTGGAAAACAAATGTGAATTATTTGTTATTAAATTAATGAACTCACTCGTGGAACACAGTGATTTTGTGTCCATCGATGACCAGCTTGCCACCCTCAGCCTTGACCTCACCGTGGAAACGTCCATGGGTGGAGTCATACTTGAACATGTAGACCTGAAGAGGGAGAAGGAGAGGTGAGTCTCTTGGCCTATTGTTAATAGAAGGTTTTAAAGTTATTGAACCCACTTTAGTTATGTATAGATTAGTTCTTCAGCCTAAGACAAATATTTCACTAAGTCTTAAAACCTTACTTTATATATGTTAGGGATCAATAGGTTTTTTTCTACTGATTCAGTGGGCTAGAAATCCCTGGTCAATTGTAGGCTTTAAGCTACTCACCATGTAGTCCAGGTCAATGAAAGGGTCATTGATGGCAACAATCTCAACTCCCTTCTTGGAGAGGAATGCAGCACGGGTCACCAGACGCCCGATACGGCCGAATCTGGGGGACAAGACAATTCATTCCATTAATCATTGATGTGACAAGTCACACCCAGTCCTCAACAATACTATTGCATTTCATAAAYCTCTCACTATTGAAAAACAAATGAAGTTGTGGTAGTCCCCCATCTGTCTCTCCTGTAGTCTAATGCAACAGCTGGTCCCTTACTTAGTAGGGAGCCATGTTTCAAAGGTCACAGATAGAAATGTAATGTATACAACTGAACTGACATTTCTGTTCCACAACATCTGACTTGTGTAGCACCTGAAGCAAAAGACTAAAGACTGGATATAGAGCTTTCAGAGAAATCCCAAATGAACATGTGACCTCAAAATACTGTATTTCCAGAGAAAGAGGACAGGGTTCAGGAGGTTGTGTATCGTAGCCAGCAGAGTGAACAGGACTGAGGCTGTACCCTCTGTGGTGTAAAGTCCTGTCTGCCCCTCATGTGGTAATACTCCACCATGAAGTGAGAGGCCTGTTTGATTAGTAGAGTTACTTTTTAACTAGACAATGAAGGTCAGACAGACTCTGATACCTCTGAGGACAGTGTGGAGGAGGAGGAGAGAGGAGGGGGAAATGCAGGTCCCCTCAGATGTGAGGAGTGACACCAAAGACACATTTTCAACTGTAGACTGGACAATAAAACTGTTCTATTCAACTAAGCACAAGGTGATCACTTGTCTACTAGTGAAAACATCAGAGAACAAGTGTGTTGTTGTGTTAGTTATTAAGGGGTTAAATGAAAATGTATCTTACCCATTGACACCTACTTTCACCATTTTGCCTGAGTTGGTCTAGTCCTCTGTGGGGGGAGAGAAGAGGGAGGTAGGAGGAGACATTAGCTATTAAAACAAATATTGATCTTCCATTATGGTTTTTGGGGATTTCCATACTTAATGGCATATAACTTTGCAACCGAGTTATAGCTTTAAGGTAAGCATAGGCATAGAGAACATAGCATGAGAGAAAACAGAGTACGCCATAGGTTCCCTTGAATAGACAACAGTATCKACACATCAAATGTCTGCAACTCATAGTAAGTTCATGCAAAGAAGTACACTAGGCCAATAGACCAAGACACGCATTTAAAAGTACAGCAAAATGTTTTAAACTGGAGAAAATGTGTAAGTCCATTTAAGCAAATTGCAACATGTTGTAAGCAACAGTTATGAACTTTGAAAGTCTAAACTTTGCGTCAGGGATTCAGAGTTCAATCATGGCAGATTGAAGTCACTTTCACAAGAGGTTTGAATAGGCTTTTCTAACGCAAAAAAAACAAAAACCTATAGACATCAAGTAGTTGGAGCTGCATCTCATCAATTATGACATTAAATAAATGGTCACGCATGAAACAAGTCTTAGAATAAAACAAACAATTGCAAGGTTGTCAAGCCAAAAGCTGACAATCTACCTAATCTTCTTGCTATCTAGGCCCATATTATCCCCAGCCATTAACTTCGTTAGATATCCTAATGTAGCCGTTGGTTGGTCATTTACCGTTTGTGAGATGCCTCAATCCTGTYTTACGACTTTCGGGTGTGAGTGGGGACTGGTAGAGCTGGGCTACCTATTTATTTCCAGCCTGTATGGACACGCCCCTTTGTGTGCTACGGGCTCTAAACACCGCCCCTTTCAGAATGTCAAGGTCATAAGGAAGTTGTGACGAGTCAGCCTATTAGAAATGTAGTTTATGTAGCCTAACAATAAAGCTGCATTAGCTATAGTATGAAAACATTAGTTGAAATACCTAATTATTCAAATGGGTCTTGCTGTGTTCACCCCCTTGCCTGGTATTTAAACTAAAGCTGGCCTAAAGTAGCATTGATTTCGTGGGTGATAGTGAATAGTGTAGGCCTGAATATTGATTTAAGTGCTTTCACTTTGATTTATTTTGCTTTCAGGGAAGTTCATCAGACTCTCTGTATCTGTCTGAATATATGGCCCTCTTATTTCACTCAAGGCCGCCACGTTCAACCACTAGATTTTATTAACAYTGAATGTTTTTTTTGTATACCTTTTTAAACCTTCCCATAACTTTAATTCTGAAGMATAGGAACAGATGATGCAACACTACACAGATATAATAAGTCCTTGGATGGCCAAATGATATAATAGAGGGTCTGTTCCTGTGTGACCTTCTCACTAGATAGAGAGAGCCAGACAGCGAGAGCAAACGGGTATCAAATCACTTTCCTCCACAGTGTGACATTTACAGTCCAAAGACCATGACCCTTCACTTTCAACCTCTCTCTCTCTCTCTCCTCTCCTTCTCCTGCCTGGGGTGTGAGGAGGGCTGTGTGGACCTATGGCCATGCCCTGGTCAGGTCAGTCTATAGAGTCTGAACACATCACATTTTGCACATTCTCATGCCTTAAGCCAAGACACAGTTCTCACAGAAATAACTTGTGTGGGTGTGTTTTTGTCTGTCTAATCAAGTGACTGTGTCTAAGGAGTTGAGTTCTTTCTATGTCAGAGTAACTGAATGGCAAGTCTGGTTATAACACAAGACTGGGTCCGTGGATCTGGTTTTGTTCCCTTGGTGTCTCAAAAGAACATTATGACAAAGAAAACCCAAGGATTTTAGTTCTCTAAATGAAGCTACCCTCCAGCCTTGTCTTATGTACAGAAATCCAGGCTGTCTGGCCGTGGTAGGAACAAGTATATATGTAGACTTGTAGCCCTGTGTCATGTGGCACATTTTCCTAATTTGAAAGCCTTATCTTTTGCTTTAACATGAAACAGCCCACCTTGTATATTCTAGTGTACACCCTCCTAAACCTAAACCTAATAGTTGGTTCATTGCAGAATTCTCTGACCTCTGTCTTTGGTTATGTCTAAATATGACAGGGTTATTCTTGGAGATCTAAACATTCATGTTTAGCCCAAATAATGCACTAGCTAGGGAGTTTTCAACCCGTTAGGATCCTTTAACTTTGTGCTACATGCCACAGGGCCGACACACAACCAAGGCCATACTGTTGATCTGGTGCTGTCCTATGGTCCGAATATTGATTACTTGGAAACTATTGATGTGTGTGTCTCTGACAATCTCAGTGTTGTTTTTAAAATGCTTTCTCCTACTTCTCCTAAAAATGTGTTTGTCGCCACTCACTCTCACATCATTATCYCCACAACTCCTAGTAAGTTCATCTACCAATGCCTTTTGATCCTCTACTACTCCTGTTATTTGTCGTCACAACGATGATTTGCTGGAAAGTTTCAATGATATGGGTGAGGCTACTTTAGACTCAGTGGCACCAGTTAAGTTAAAACCAGAAATAAACTGCCGGCCAGCGTCTCATCATAGTTAAATGACCACACATCTGCTTTAAAMARTGAACTTGTAAAGGCTGAACATAAATGGAAGGCCTGCAAACTTCAAGTATTCTATGAGATAATGAAGGAGCTGATGAGAAATGATAATGTTGCAGGTTAAAGATGCAAGAGTGAACTACTTCTCTACCCTGATCTCTGAGAACTMCCACAACTTTAGAAATATTAGATCCCAGATTGACAGTAGCTGACTCCATACCAGCATTGCTGGCCAGGAGGCACTTGAGGCAACTATTCTGAGACTGTCTACTGCTTCCTGTTTCTCCTTTGAGCAAATATCCTTTGAGTCCCTCCTTGATACTGTAGGTCACTTGAAGACCTCCTCCTGCCCCTTGGACATGATCCCTACTAGATCACTCCTACCTTCGGGTTGGCCCTTACATTCTGCCTATTGTAAGTAGCTCCCTGACTTCTGGCTTCTTTTCAGCCTATTTTAAAACTGATCTGGTCCAACCTCTCCTTAAAGAGCCCAATCTAGACCCCTCCTCACTGAGTAATTATAGACTTATCTCTAAACTTTTTCTCCAAGATTATTTGAAAAAGTCAAGCCTTTCAAGCTTATTTGAGTATGAACAACTTATCTGAAAAATTCCAGTCTGGCTTCCGCTCACTTCACAGCACGGAAACTATTAAAAGTCAGTAATGACTTTCTGTTGGCTGCCGATCCTGGCAGATGCTCTACCCAAGTTCTTTTGGATCTCAGTGCCGTGTTTGATACTATTGATCAGAATATTCTTGTCACGCGGCTGTAGAGGTGGATGGGAATCTCTGGCGTTGCCCTCGATTGGTTCAGGTCATATTTATGTAACAAATATTTCTCAGTGAACATATGTGGTTCAGTATTGTCCCCAGCACCTATTCACGATGGTGTCCCTCGGGTCAATTCTGGGGTCAAATCCTTTTTTCCCTGAAACACATTCGGTGATGTTTGTCCATTTATGATTACCTTCTTCTTTTTTTTAAGCAATGAGCATGTGCTATGACAATTATAAAATGAAAGGATGCATCTATGGTTAATTTAAAAAATGCTGGATACCATTACTGCCTATGCGGTCGCTGGTTTGAAAGGTCAATGGTTTGAATCCTCAAACCGACTACTGTAGGTGAAAAATCAGTCGATGTGGCCTTGAGCAAGGCACTTAACACTAATAATGGCTGATCCCTGGCCGTGAACACACTCTCCGAGGGTTGTCCAAAAAAATCCCCMCAAAAATCGAATTCACACGTGTATGAAACACACTTGTACATGTGTGAAATAGTAGAAATGTAAACACCCAACTAATTACTATATTGCAAAATGTAAATTGGTTTTCAATCATTTCTTCTGATCATAAATGTCCCATTAGGTCAATAAGGACTTGTTGGAACCAGGGAGGGGCGTCAGTGATCTTCTCTTTCTGCTCTCTATGTCATGCCCTGACCATAGAGATCCTTTTTATGTCTCTATTTTGGTTTGGTCAGGGCGTGAGTTGGGGTGGGCATTCTATGTTTTGTGTTCTATGTTTTCTATTTCTGTGTGTTTGGCCGGGTGTGGTTCTCAATCAGAGGCAGCTGTCTATCGTTGTCTCTGATTGAGAACCATACTTAGGTAGCTTTTTCCCACCTGTGTTTTGTGGGTAGTTGTTTTCTGTTTTGTGTTGCTGCACCTGACAGGACTGCTTTGTTATTTTGTTTAGTGTTCTGTTTAAATAAAAATAACATGTACACTTACCCCGCTGCGCTTTGGTCCACACCTAATTCAACAGACGATCGTTACACTCTATAGGAATATAAAACGACCAATTAGTAGAGTCTGAACCTTTAGGCCTTTGGTCCATATGCCTCTATAAGCAAAACACACAACAACCTGTACCTAAATATCACAGCGAAGGAAATAACACAGAACTAGCGTTACATGTTCTCAAACACAGCGCGACATGCCATGACCCATGACACATGAACAACATGTTCAACAGCACAATAGCAGTCATGCCACTCTGCACTAATATTTTTGTCACAGGTGTTGTGATTTAGGGTGTTGACGAGCCAATGACCTAGGCATAGTTGAACTACCACGACCCCATGTGAACACGCACTGCTCTTGGCCTCCGCTGCACAGCTTAAGGTCAGAGAGGTGAAGTAAAGGTCGTTCTATAAATAGAATCAGATCGGTCTACTCCTTGGTGGATGGTATTGTGCACTGTATTTGACCCTGCTTAATATCACACCACATGATCACACAGTCATCATAGGTCATTTTATAGTCCATGGTAGGCTAATATAAAGGCCAACTTCTCCCTTAATTGAGGGTTTTCATGTAGGCCTACAGATTTCTGTAAGAAAATGTTTCATTTGTGTCTGATAACTAACCAACTCAACAGTGAATTATGTTCAGATTTGTGTAGTGCTTTTGAGAAAATCAGAGGAAGCCAAAAGTAGTTTAGAATACAAAAGAGGAGCCATGGCCCTAAATCTAGACCCAGAAGATCCTAGACCAGACGGTGTGAGGCTGAAAGTAAAGGAAGACAACTGCTGTAGGCTATGTGTCAATATACAGTGCTCTCCGTAATTATTGGGACAGTGTAGCATTTTTTCTTCTTTTGGATGTATACTCTAAAAGTTTGGATTTTGAAATCAAACAATGACCATGAGGTTAAAGTGCAGACTGTCAGATTTAATTTGAGGGTATTTTCATCCATATCGGGTGAACCGTTTGGAAATTACAACACTTTTTGTACATAGTCACCCCATTTTTAGGGGAGCAAAAGTATTGGGACAAATTCACTTATGTGTATTAAAGTAGTAACAAGATAATTGTGCGTCTAACTTTCTCACTCATCCTTATTCACAATTAATTCAGGACTATCCATAATCATGGTAGCATCCACATTAATGTAGAAGTGTTTAGAAACATATTCTATTCTTATTTTCAATAAAAGTGACTCCAAAATGACACAATACATTATTTATCATTAATTTCTATTGGGCACAAAATAATCTGAAACTCAACCAAAACAAACTGAAAAGCATCCAACAAATTTGTAGAGTCACAAGCTTGATGTAATCATTGGTGCTATGAATATGAGACCAAATATTAAATGTTGACTGCTTTAATAGAGCAATCCTACAACCCTGGTGTTGTCAGCACTGTCCATGCTCTGACTAACTTGAGTTATCTGAAATGTCTTTGGATTTTACCTCTGGTAAAACATGCATCAGAAAGGTGTACAACTGGGTTCATATGCTGCTGAATTATCATCACTCTCATAATGTTCATTAGCAGAGTCCAGCACTAAGTCTGGAGTCTGGATTGCACTTCGGTTTGGACCTTGCAACATGACAAACTAATTCAGACTGACCTCTTGTGGTTTACTTTAGGGACTGCATCCAGTCTTTTAACCTGAGTTAACCTATTCTGTGACAAACACACTACTGACTCTCTAGAGCCCTCAAATTCAGCTCTGGACCTCGAAGTCAGTTCCATTGCATTTTTGAATTGTCCCCCTCTAATCAGGGACTTGTTTAGAGCTGGGACACCAGGTGTGTGCAATTAATTACAAGGTAGAGCAGAAAACCAGCAGGCTCCAGACCTCGTAGGGTCAGAGTTGAATACCCCTGCTCTAGAGACTCTCAGTATCCATCTACCAACCTCTAATGCACTCTATTGACCCTGGTGAAATGCCCTCTTTCCCCAACCCAGAACTGACCCTGGTGAAATGCCCTCTTTCCCCAACCCAGAACTGACCCCTGGTGAAATGCCTCTTTCCCCAACAGAACTGACCCTGGTGAAATGCCCTCTTTCCCCATCCCAGAACTGACCCTGGTGAAATGCCCTCTTCCCCAACCCAGAACTGACCCTGGTGAAATGCCCTCTTTCCCCATCCCAGAACTGACGCCTGGTGAAATGCCCTCTTTCCCCATCCCAGAACTGACCCTGGTGAAATTGCCCTCTTTCCCCATCCAGAACTGACCCTGGTGAAATGCCCTCTTTCCCCATCCCAGAACTGACCCTGGTGAAATGCCCTCTTTCCCCATCCCAGAACTGACCCTGGTGAAATGCCCTCTTTCCCCATCCCAGAACTGACCCTGGTGAAATGCCCTCTTTCCCAACCCAGAACTGACCCCTGGTGAATGCCCTCTTTTCCCCAACCCAGAACTGACCCTGGTGAAATGCCCTCTTTCCCCAACCCAGAACTGACCCTGGTGAAATGCCCTCTTTCCCCAACCCAGAACTGACCCTGGTGAACTCCCCTCTTTCCCCAWCCCAGAACTGTATTTAAAGAGAGAAGATGATGTTCTGTTTGGGAAGTACTTGTCATATAGACAAGAGTTAACTCCCTTCTATAAGTGAGATACTAACGACATAGTAAATTCAGTTTGGAAGCATCAGTGGTAGCTTGATTAGCGTAGCTCCAAGCCCTAATTGGTCCTCCCACACAAGCCCACCATGTAATGCAGGCATTTCATTTAGCTCTGAGGAAGACATGTACCTTCTCTCTCTCCCTCAGCTGCCTGTGGCAGATTTAATAAAAACGACCATGGAAACAGAGGTATAAATATCTGCTGTGAGAAATTGAACCTTCAAATTGAATGGAAATGCATGAATATGTAGATGACGCATGCCAATGTGAAATGAACAAATGGAGGAGTAGAGGATTTGAGGATGAATCTGCCACTGGAAGATGTCAGGACTTTAATAGAGCACAACACTCAATACAACCTGGTTTCAGTGTACATTTATTCATGCCAAATGTATGTCAAATCAATAGCAGAGAGAAGAAACATTTGACTTTAATTATATTATTATATTTTTTCAAATATTTATTTCCATTAAACATGCCATAACACAACTATTCCTGCAGGATTAACAAGGACAATCAAGAAAGTCAAGAAAGACAACTTTTAAATAAAGTGCAGGTTTACTGTCAAAACAACACTCAGAGACTTAAAATAGAATAACAGCTTGATGTAAACATAACTCTGATACTTTCAAGATTCAAATGAATAGATGTACAATATAAGTACAGCTAACCCCTTCCAACAGCCAGGAGACATACAGAGTAACTTTCACTAAGCTYGATGGAACCACATTAGCACTACAGCAAGTACACTACAGCTACGCTACATGTAGACCTCCTTTGTACTCACATTAACATCCTTGTATTCACCTGTGTGTAAATGACTGTGTGCTGTGTAGCAGCCTACTGTGTGTTCGTCCTCATATCCCCTGAGGGACGTCAGTCTCTTCCTCTCTCTCCACTAGCAGCCCAGTCCACTCATTGACCCGATCCTGTCCAGTTTGAGTCCGAAGCATCCTCGGTTCCACCCCCTCCTYGACCGGTCCGTCACAGCTCTTTTCTGATTGGCCAGGGTCCCCTTCAGGAGGCGGAGCCAGGTGCTGTCGCCCTGTGCTGGTATGTCAGCCCATTTGGGGTACTCAGCGACTTTGACCSYGGAAGTRAAAGCMGAGGAGGGCTCCTCTGGTTGGCTGCTCACCAGGTTCTCCAGGTCATCCAGGGTCAGGTCGTTGTAGCGATCCAGAAACTGCTCAACAAACTAGGCAGGAACAACAAATATGCTGTTATTATTATGCAATAAACATGTTATTATTACTACGCAGAAAAGTCACGAGAGCTCCGTAAAAAAGTTATTGATGATCCATCTCTGCCCTCAATCCAAATATACCCTCTACTCCCCTCTTCCCCATCTCCCCTCTGTCCCACTCTCCCCAGCTCCCCCTACTCTCCCCCTCCCTAACTTTCCACTCCCCCTCTTTCTCCATCCCCATATCCCCTCTTCTTCCTATTCTCCTCCCACTACCCCTCTCCCTTCACCCTCCTTACCTGGATGGCATCAGGTGAGGGGTGCAGGGTGCGCCCCTCTGTGTGCCCCAGGGGTGCTATCAGGAGCAGAGCAGCACAGAGCAGAGCTGGGTACAGCATGGCAGCAGTGAGTAGAGGGAGGGCGGGAACAGTAATGCAGGAGACTGGCTGGACACGACTACACTGACACTGCAATGACAACAGGATTCTG
>NW_019957712.1:30956-35067 GCF_002910315.2 Salvelinus sp. IW2-2015 | reverse complement strand
TAAAAACAGATGAGAATTAATATTAATATGCCAATATAGATAATACATGATATTGATACAACGAAATTACATCTCTAAAACCATACCAGAAAATGGTTTATACTACACAACACCAGAGCAATTGACCACCACAAGACTCTACTGACCATAAAGATAAATCATGATCATGCTTTTGATGGCTTTATATAACTGCTGTTATAATCAAATGCATGAGAAAAAACTTAATTTTTGCCAAGGGAGAAATTGCTGTGTACACACAATATACTCTGTATAAAAGCTGAGACAGGTAGAAATTGGTGACATTATGTCTGTTGAGATGAGTAGTGATTTTCATTTAATATCTTATAAAAAATCTGCATCTACAAATGAGCCACTATTCCTCTATAACAAATCAGTACATTATACTTCCCTGATTCTCATGATCCCAAATAGCATGGATGCATTCTAGTTATTTATCAGGAATAATTTTTAAAAATCATTTACATGATAATAAACGTACAAATTAAAATAAAACATTAATTGTACATTGAATGAAATATGCAGCAATACCTACTTTGTGTGTAACAATTCGATCTGTCCTCTGTATTCTAATCAACCTGAAGTACAGGTGCATACTTCACCCTTTGCGCTAACGAACAAATAAAGAATGCATGAAATAACTCACACTTTATTGTCTTCTTCCTTGTCTCGAGCTGTGGGTCACTGGGTGCTCTCACAGGCTGCGTGCATCTCTCTTTCTCTTCAATCAGTCTTCCCTCTCCTCTATCAGCTACTTCTCACTCTTTGGCACCTGCTTGAAAGCATCACTATCTCTATGCTTTCCCCTCCTTTTCTCCTCTTCCTCTCTCTCACTGTGTTATTGAAGGGATAGAGTTAACCTTTGTGTTCGCTGGCTGTAGTTTTATGTTAGTGATATCAGCTGGATGATGCGGTGGGTTTTATACCGCAAATATCACTCCCTCCGCCCCTCCATCGCCCCGCCCACTTTATCCTTGGGATGATGTCATGCAGTAGGATGTTTGTCATCACCCAAGGTGAGTATGGTTTGCGGTGGCCACACATCTCCCGCTCAGAACACAAGTTCACGGAGGACAACCCGCCAGGGTCAAAGGACAAACAAAAACATGACAAAGCGCCCAACGGGTACAGAGGCTGAGGAAGGACCATTGTAACTGGACCTACAGTGGAGGTCATTCCTCCATCGGTTCTAATAACCCCACCACCCACTCATAGGTGGTATTATCCTGCACTGCAGTTGTGTTTTTTATAAGCTCTTTGCTGGTGTCATGGCAAAGCCTCACGTGCCATCCGGATGGGTTTAAGCCTCCGCGTACCCTGGTGTTTATACCTCGCTGTAACCTGTGTGTTTATAGCCTCGCTCTACCCTGTGTGTTTATAGCCTCGCTCTACCTGGTGTTTATAGCCTCGCTCTACCCGCTGTGTTTATAGCCTGCGCCTACCCTGTGGGTTTGGGTTTATAGCCTCGCTTCCTTAGTGTGTTTATAGCCTCGCTTCTTACCCTGGTGTGTTTAATAGCCTCGCTCTACCTTGTGTGTTATAGCCTCCTCTACCGTGTGTGTTTATAGCCTCCGCTCTACCTGGTGTTTATAGCCTCAGGCTCTTACCCTGTGTGTTTATAGCCCCGCTCTACCCCTGTGTGTTATGCCTCGTCTACCTTGTGTTGTTTATAAGCTCCTCTACCGCTTTTTAGCCTCGCTCTACCCTGTGTTTATAGCCATCGCTCTACCTTGGTGTTTATAGCCTCGCCTCTACCCTGTGTTGTGGTTGCTTCTCTTCCCTCATACAGTGAGCTACAGTCTGTCATACCATCTGCTCTCAGCCCGCCTGCAGCCTCTCTGCCTACACCAGCAGGCATTGCAGATTAATCTCAGCACCAGGACCAAATCTCTCATACATGCTGGTGTTGTTCTGTCATAAAGACTACCACATATTTGGCTATACCCTACAGCCGTGTTGTATACATATTGAGTGTCTCATTTCCTGTCTAGGTGTAGGGTATATTTACTAGGTCTTGACTCGGTCTCAGACAGCGAGGACCCCGTAATTTCTTCCCGAGACCAGATAAAAAACTTCATTAATTATCGCTTCCATTTCAGTCAGCACATCAGCTGCTTCTCCCAGGCCAAATATATTTTTTACACTTCCCTTTCTGAAACATGAATGTTTATACAGCCCACAAGTAGAAAAAAACCAACTCCCCCCCGCCTGCACCAGACTCCAAACCAGGCGTACCGCAGCCCAGCCCTCTTCATATCTTAATTATAGACAATATGTTTGCCGCAGTGGGCAACCTATAGGCCCTCCAGTGATTTGAAGGATCACCGTAATACCACGCCACTCATGTAGAGACCATTTTTGTAAAAACACAAAAGGGCCGTTTAGGTGTAAGGTTAGCAGTATTTGCGAAATTCAGCAACATTCTCCAGTAATAAACCTCTACAGTATAATGAACCACAATCATGAAGCAGTTGACAAGGCCTGTGTTTCACTAAAAATACATCTTCCATATCACTTGGCTACAGGGTTGTCATGGTTCACACCAGTTGAGGCCACTCTCGGTTATCTCCGCCCCCAATGAACGTCCCTCCAAGTGTCAGGGTTGACTCGTGTTCCCAGGGTTCCATTTCAGGAGCATGGCAGCAGTGAGTAGAGGGAGGGCGGGAACAGTAATGCAGGAGACTGGCTGGACACGACTACACTGACACTGCAATGACAACAGGATTCTGTAAAAACAGAGAGGAATTAATATTAATATGCCAATATAGATAATACAGTGACTATTGATACAACTATAATACATCTCTAAAACCATACAGAAAAATGTTTATGACTACACATCACACAGAGCAATGACCACCACCAAGACTCTACTGACCATAAAGATAAATCCATGATCATGCTTTATGATGGCTTTTAATAATCTGCTGTTAATAATCAAATGCATGAGAAAAACTTAATTTTTGCCAAGGGAGAAATTGCTTTGTACACACAATATACTTCTGTATGAAAAGCTGAGACGAGGTAGAAATTGTGACATTATGTCTGTGAGATGAGTAGTGATTTTCATTTAATATCTTATAAAAAATCTGATCTACAAATGAGCCACTGATTCCTCTATAACAAATCAGTACATTATACTTCCTGATTCTTCATGATCAAATAGACATGGATGCATTTAAGTATTTACTCAGGAATAATAATTATTACATGATAATAACGTACAAAATAAAATAAAAACATTAATTGTACATGATGAAATATGCAGCAATACCTACTTTTTGGTACAAATTCCATCTTCCTCTGTATCTAATCAACCTGAAAGTACAGGTGCATAACCTCTCACCCTTTCGCTAAACGAACAAATAAAGAATGCATGAAATAACTCACACTTTATTGTCTTCTTCTCTTGTCTCCGATGCTGTGGGTCACTGTGTGCTCTCACAGGCTGGCTGCATCTCTCTTTCTCTCAAGCAGTCTTTCCCTCTCCTCTATCAGCTACCTCTCACTCTTTGGCACCTGCTGAAAGCATCACTATCTCATGCTTTGCCCCTCCTTTTCTCCTCTTCCCTCTCTCTCACTGATGTTATTGAAGGGATGAGTTTACCTCTTGTGTTCGCTTGGCTGTAGTTTAATGTTAGTGTATCAGCTGGGATGATGCGGTGGGTTTATACCGGCAAATATCCTCCCTCCGGCCCCCTCCATCTCCCCTCCCCTACTTTATCACTGGGATGATGTCATGGCAGTAGGAGTGTTTGTCATCACCAAGGTGAGTAGTGGTTGCCGGTGGCCACACATCTCCCCTGCTCRGAACACAATGTCACGGGAGGACACCCGCCAGGGTCAAAGGGCAAACAGAAAC
Source organism: Salvelinus sp. IW2-2015 (assembly GCF_002910315.2). Lineage (NCBI taxonomy): Eukaryota > Metazoa > Chordata > Actinopteri > Salmoniformes > Salmonidae > Salvelinus > Salvelinus sp. IW2-2015. The sequence goes on along the minus strand of NW_019957712.1, from coordinate 31,187 downwards.
ATGACAAGAGCGCCCAACGGGTACAGAGGCTGGGGAGGACCAATTTTTGTAACTGGACCTACAGTGGAGGTCRTCCTCCATCGGTCTAATAACCCCACCACCCCATCAGTAGGTGTGTATATCCCTGCACTGCATTTGTGTTATAGCATCTTTGCTGTGTCATTGCAAAGCCTCACTTTCCATCCTGTGTGTTTATAGCCTCGCTGTACCCTGTGTGTTTATAGCCTCGCT
>NW_019957712.1:23187-25311 GCF_002910315.2 Salvelinus sp. IW2-2015 | reverse complement strand
AGCCCCTTCCGGCACGCTCTACCCTGTGTGTTTATAGCCTCTGGTCTACCCTGTGTGTTATAGCCTTGGCTCAAAAACCTGTGGTGTTTTATAGGCCTCCGCTATAACCGTGTGTTTTATAGCCTCGCTCTACCTGTGTGTTGTTATAGCTCGCTCTACCTTGTTGTGGTTTATAGCCTCGTCTACCCTGTTGTTTATAGCCTCGCTCTACCCTGTGTGTTTATAGCCTCGCTCTACCCTGTGTGTTTATAGCCTCGCTCTACCTTGTGTGTTTATAGCCTCGCTCTACCGTGTGTTTATAGCCTCGCTCTACCCTGTGTTTATAGCCTCGCTCTACCTTGTGTGTTTATAGCCTCGCTCTACCCTGTGTGTGTGGTGCCTTCTCTCCCTCATACAGTGAGCTACAGTCTGTCAGTACCATCTGCTCTCAGCCCCCTGCAGCCTCTCTGCCATAACACCAGCAGGCATTGCAGATTAATCTCAGCACCCAGGACCAAATCTCTCATACATGCTGGTGTTGTCTGTCATAAGAGACTACCAGCAGATATTTGGCTATACCCTACAGCCGTGTTGTAGTACATATTGAGTGTCTCAGTCCTGTCTAGGTGTAGGGTATATTTGTACTAGGTCTTGACTCGGTCTCRGACAGCGAGGACCCGTAATTTCTTCCCGAGACCAGAGTAAAAAACTCATAATTATCAGCTTCCATTCAGTCAGCACATAGARCTGCTTCTCCAGGCCAAATATATACACTCCTTTCTTGAAACATGAATGTTTTATAAGCCTTCATATCTATTATAGACAATATGTTTGCGCAGTGGCAAACCTATAGGCCTCCAGTGATTCTGAAAGGACATCAACCGTAATACCAGCGCACTCATGTAGGAGAGCCATTTTTGTAAAACACAAAAGGGCCGTTGTAGTGTAAGGTATATGCAGGTATTTGCGAATTCAGCAACATTCTCCAGTAATACCTCTACAGTATAATGAACACAAATCATGAAGCAGTTTGACAAGCCYGTGTTTCCTAAAAACATCTTCCATATCACTTGGTACAGGTGTTTGTCTAGGTCACACCAGTTGAGGCCACTCTCGGTTATCTCCGCATGAACGTCTCTCCAAGTGTTCCAGGGTTGACCTCGTTTTCCCTAGGGGTTCCATTTCAGGAAATTGTGAACCTCTAGGGAAAAACTGGACAGGAATCCATTGAACTACTAATAAAAAGTGACATTGGATTAGACACACTCCACAGAAACCAGCCACCAACATCACTCACCAGTCCCTGAAATGGAAGTAGTTTATTTTCATGCATCTTCAGTTTCTCACAAGTCTTCATCCAACACAAAATGTCTGTCAGACTGCCAACGCAGAGTTTATAAACCCAAACTTTACATTTAGTCTGAAGTCAAAAGGTGTWTTTTCCCTTTACATAATTCACAAAAACAGAAGTTCACTCCTGTGTCATTTAAAAGGAAAGAGWGTGAGTGGGAGGTAGAGGGAAGAGATTAGCTACAAAAGAGGGGGGGTGAAGGTACATGAAGATGTCAGTGAGGAGAGCGACCGAGGAACGTAACAGGCAGAGAAAAAGCATGGAACAGGAGGGAAGAGGTGTGTGGGAGAGGGGAAGACCTTGGAGAGCTCAGGAGGTATTGAGGGGCAGAGATGGAGCACGTGTTAGAGGGAGAGAAGTCTAAAATAAGTGTAAAATAACATGCTACCATTTTGTTCAGGTGTCAGGCACATCATATACCAGGTGAGACCCGGGGAAAAAGTTTAGGATACATTTTTTTATTATTATTATTATTATTATTATTATATATATATATATATACAGTGGGGAGAACAAGTATTTGATACACTGCCGATTTTGCAGGTTTTCCTACTTACAAAGCATGTAGAGGTCTGTAATTTTTATCATAGGTACACTTCAACTGTGAGAGACGGAATCTAAAACAAAAATCTAGAAAATCACATTGTATGATTTTTAAGTAATTAATTTGCATTTTATTGCAAGACATAAGTATTTGATCACCTTCCAACCAACCTTTGTTTGCAATTAACAGAGATTCATTTACGTTTCCTGGAGTTCATTGACCAGTTTGGCCACACTGCAGGAGGGATTTT
>NW_019957712.1:0-23162 GCF_002910315.2 Salvelinus sp. IW2-2015 | reverse complement strand
AAATAAAACATTATTGTTACTTAGTTTGGCTGGACATGATTGATTAAATATATATTGACAGCTCGAGAGCTAGATATGCGTAGGACCTGAGAAGGCGAGCCGTTATATATTTATTGTGTTAGACTAAACCAATAGCTTCTCATACTCCGTAGGTTTACAGGTCATTGGGTACTTTAAATTGAATGAAAGGCGCTAATCCTTAAATGACGCTGGATGAGTTAGAACTGGTGCATGGTTGTTCCACTGCCCTACATCCTATCTTGAGCATGCCACTGATATCTCACTCACGCCCTCCTCCCATTTAAGATTTACGAACAATAATAGACATTCGTTTGTACTTCTTCATGTACACACTCGTTCTGTTTTTGTCTTTGTATAGTGTCTAACTTTATGATGCTTGGCTTATTTTCTTTCTTACTAGTTTTTACTGTTTCAGGTCGGATGCTTGTTAATAGTGTTTTCCCAGGACTGTTTGTGCTTCACTATGACACTAATCCTTGGTTTTCCTCATGGTAAGTGTTGGTGTGCAGTCAGTAATTGTCTCCACACACCTCCATTGTGTTGGGTCTCCTCAAGACAGAAAGCCCCTCCCTGGGAAAGACTGATAAGGGTATTAAACATGATTTTTACTTAACTGCTAATGGTAATGCACTGTTTTACAGGCCTAAGTTAATTTATACTGAAGCTGTGGCTTATGACCATCTACTGATAGTCAGACCAACACACCCGGCGGGTCTGGTTCCTAATCCACGGCTGGAGGAGAAGTTGCAGATTTTTTTTTTCACCTGGCCTCAAATCCCTTCCAGTGTATGCGGTTATTCATTCCCTCGCTGTTTAGAACAATGGAGCCCGTGAGACCCTGCAGCCATTTTGTGTTTCAGAGCTCCCTCAGGTAGAGGCCCTCTGTACCTCCCACACGCTACATCTGAAATGACTGCATAGCAGAGAGGATATTTATGCGTTATGCCAGTCAGGCTGAGGTATTTGGCATCGAAGCCTCCAGGAATTCATAACTAATGTAGGCTAGGAGAGTACTTTGTGTCGACTTAATATTATCTGACTCACCAGGTAGTCGGCAGCAGTAAATTTACCTATAACTGATTTAATCGTCAGCAGGGAATAGAATATCATTGGTCAGAGCCTCTTAAACCTGATACAGTATTACTAAAGCTGAGAGACGTCTGTAACATGGTCGTAGTCACTAGGCTGGAATCTGATTTAACTGGCTCAAAGATCTCGTTATTTCTGTAGCCGAAGTAACCAGTGCAGTCATGCTCTATTTCACTCGCGATACTTAACTTCATTGTCGTTCTCTATACTAGCTAATCCTCTCTACTACACCGATCCTCTTTGGCAGACGTGCTGAAAATGGTTACTTATTCTCAACTGTAGAAAATTTTCTACTAACAATGTCTCTCTTTGTCCTCTCCTCCCTGGATGCTCTGCATCTAGCGCTTCTGACGTGACGATATCCCTCTCTCTAAATCTATGCAGGTGGAGTCAAGCGATGCCTTGACTGATGTGGTTGAGATGTGTAGATTATAAGGAGATGAATTCATTGTATCTGATACCTTACTCTGTTGTCTGTGTTCGCTGTGGCTTGGATTAGATATTAAAGGACTGTGTGTGTTCTCATAATAGCAGTCAAAGGGTCAGGATCGGTGAGATGGGAGGTTGCTCTCGGGGGGTCTCTGCTCTCGACCCCCAGACCACACAATCGCCAGCCTTATCGTCAACCAACTTTCTTCAACGTTAGCTTAACCTCCAACCTGGCTCACAACAAGTATTAGTCATCTCATGTCGGTACCGGCCCCTCATTCTCCTTTCCCCTACTTTTATATTCTCTATGAGGATTTGGGATGATTATACAGTGCCTTCTTTGAGCAGCGCTGATAGTTCGGACCAGTTTGATTTGTTCCTTTTAATTCCTAACACTTCTCTAGGATAGTGGGTGAAGCAGCGTATGTATGATTGCATTGTTTAGTCTCTCTCTGTAGTGCCACTCAGGTTCTAGCGGACAACCAATCATCTCCCCAAAAGTGCAAAGGACAAGTTTTTTTTCAACAGCAACTACCTAAATAAGTTTCTAACCAGATGAACTCTTTCAAGACACAATCGGTTGTGTCCTACTTAGTGGAGACTTGAAATTTGACGCCTCAGGAGGACTGTGTACCCCGCCAAGGGTCAAAGGTAAACTGCTATTCCAATTCGATCAGGCATTGATGTTACTCATACACTGGACTAACGACTGTCGGAATTGCAGCTAAAACGCTGTGGACAGGATAGAAGTCTCAATTTGGGAAATGGGGACATGACCAATTTTTGGTGAAATAAACACCGGATCTATATATTCGTCTAATTAAATACACTGGTCTCCAACGCTTGATCATGAGCGAGAACACTCTAAGCTCATTGAGTGTTCACTTGAAGCGATCTGGCACCTATCTACATCCCAACGCGTCGAGATTACTCTGTGGAGCAGACCATGAAAAATAGCTGCCTCAAGCAACCCTCCCCAATTCAACACTGACAGAGCTTTGCAGTAGGATGTTGGCAGTGATGAATAGAATTGTGCCTGGCAGAAAACCTGTCGCCAAATACTTGCTGTGTGTCCAAGATTGTAGCTTGTCAGGCAAGTGTCCTTTTAGCTTTAGCCTCAATGCAAAGACTCTGTGCTGTACAATCAGTCTCATTCTCTTCCTTCCTGGGTAGGATCTATTCAGCTGCCATAAACGCTTACCCTGTGTGTGATTTTCTAGAATTCAAGGCAGTAACTTGGCTATGCTATAAGACGGTCTCCTGTTGTGATTTAGTAAGTCACTTTCGCTATCCTAACTGTCACATATTTCGAGTGTTTGTAGTTTATTTAATATAGTCACATAACTTAGCACAATCTACTCTCTCGCAGTTTATTAACCTGTTTTGTGCTCTTCGTCGTTCTGCTAACCCTGATGTGCTTATAGCGTCATTGCTTTCGTAGCTCTAACCCTGTTGTGTCTTGTATATAGCAAGCCCGAGCAAAACTACTAACTTACTGTAGAGTCTCAGATTATAGGCAATAAGCGCTGTCGCAATCGCCTAAGATAAGATGCTTGGATATATAAGATATAGCATAGCTCGCTACCTGTGTTATGGTCTGCCTCTGTCGATCTACCCTCTGTTTGTTGCTCGTAATTGTCACGCACTCTCGCTCATACATTACTGCAGCCTGTGGTCTGATTTGATTAGCCATTTCGCGTCTACCTGCGTTTTTTTATTTAACGGTCTCGACGTGCTATCCCGGTTGATTTATAGCACCTGCATCTTACAGTTGTGGGTGTTTATAGCTACTTGGCGTCCCTCTATCGCCATGAGTTGTGTTTATCGCCTTCGCTCTTACCACTCAGACTCTTAGTGGGCCTTCGAGCTAGCCTTGTGTGTGTTTTTAATAGCCTCGCTCTTCTCTCCACTGATAGTTGTGCTTCCTCCCTAGTACTGATAGCAAGTGGAGCTTACGTTTCAGTACCCATCTGCTCTCGCCCCCTTGCAGGGCCATGCTTCTGACCGTACTTACACTACCCAGCTCTCGCCAGACAATTGCAGATTAATTCTGCTCATGCTAATACCACCTAGGATTCTACAACATCTCTCTTCTCCCAGAATTCTACATTAATAACGTTGAGCTTGTTGTCTGTCATTCACTCGGAACGGCAGTGACGCAAGGCAGAGACAATAGTTTTGGCTATGTACACGAGGCCATAAACACATCTCCACGACCATGCTATGAAGTGAGTTGGTGTTCCAGCACTGATGCATGTGCGTAGTTACCTACTACTAGCTTATCTTTCTGCTGTTAATATATTGTGTTGTGATAGTCATTATGGAGGGTCTTACTCCAGTCCTGTCTAGGTGTGGGTATATTTTGTACTAGGGTATATCTATTAGAACTCTCGGTTCGTCTAACAGCGAGGCACCACTCAGTCTAAAAATCTCTCGTGTCGCACAGATGACACTCAGCAGTAACATAACAAATTGACCTTGTGCTGTGTCTAGTGTGGCAGGCTCTCAGACGTTCTGCTTCTCACTGCCCAGCTATTCTGTAACCTCCATGGGATCGAACTTCGTCATGCGTGGAGCCGCATTAGTCACATTGTGACTCTTTTCCCTGGCTAGCTCCATATATAAAACCATGTTTACAGTGCTCTCCTCTTGCTTTGAATACAAATGAATGTTTTTGAATAAGGAAGACTTCATGGCACTATAACATGCTGTGATTAATATGAATGAACTCAAAAACTTCATGTTTGCGTTAGACTCTCGGAGTTAGTGTGGTATAGACTATTTTCCATAATGCTACGTGTGACTTTCTTATCACCTCGAACGTTTTTTGCACTTGTCACTGATTGTCTAATTATGTAAGGCAATAGCTGAAGTACCGTTTTAATTCTCACTAGCATCACTAAGGAGACGTAACAGAAACCTGCATGTGACTCCACGTCGTGGCTCGAGAGTGTAGGAAGCTGAGAGTGTCGCTCATTCTGTTTCTGTGCAGTAAAGACAAACCGCATAAAGTGAGCCGTTGATCTCAGCTCCGTACGTGTCATCCTAGTAAATTCCTTCCTGCTTGCTTAAACTCATGGGTAGAATTCTGTTCTCCCATTGGTACGTGTGCCTTCTGGATAAAAACGTGTCTAGGCCTAGATAAGGCTCTCCTTCTCTGTTCCTTCGAGGCAGTATATCGTAAAGTACCTCTACAGTTGAATTAATATGGACACCCTGCATCATGAAGCAGTTTGATTCCTAGCCAAAGCCGCTGCTTTTCCTGAGGAGAACACAATACTTCCATTACTCTTCCACTCTCTGTGTTATCGCGTGGTTCCTGGCTAGTGTACATCCTAATTCCCAAGCGTTACAGTAGCACTTTCTATAGAAAGGGCGGTCTCACTCTAGTCGGATTTTAAGCCCTTATAGACACATCTGCTCAGCTCAGTGAGCACCGATTAATCGAGTGAACGGTTCGCGTCATGCCAAATGAGTTGTATCTTCCTACTTCGAGGATATGTACAGGTCGACATTCTCTCGTCTCTTTCTCTTCCTTATATAAGGGCGTTTCCATTTTCAGTAGTGTAATTTTGTGTGATAGGATACGTCGTATACTCAGGGAAAATTATCCATCACTCCAGCCCACCCACGGCCGCCCCCCATCTCCATCTCCAGAGATACGAGCATCAAGCTGTAGCTATTGATTGATAACCCTGGCACGCACTCTCGGATAGACATCTATTGCTCTTCCTGCCTGCTCACAGATATGTAACCTCGAGCCTCGACAGCGAGACATCCCACCTGAACACGAAGGTGCCCTGATACCAATGGGAAGTAGTATGTATTTTCGTTGGTGATTGTTAGCTCATATCTTGACAGGTTTTCTCACAAGCTGATTGCAGTTACGGCAATTCTACCAGCCCTCTCGACACCTCCTCAAACATATCGTACTGTGCTACAGCACTGACGCACCACGGCAGAGAGAGCCAAGCCACTGTTTCTCTCAAAAAGGCTCAGCCATGAATCTAGTTGAGTATTTAGTCTTTTGATATGTGAGTTGTACTCGAGCACAGAATAAGTGTGTTTCACAGTGCTGTGAGTTTTTATAACCACCATATTAATGTTAAAGCCACCATTATAGAGCTTCCCCCACGCCCCCCAGCTCCCCTCCAATCTCACGTCCTGTGTCATCTTTAAAGGAAAAGGTCATAGTGTAGAAGACGTGGATAACAAGATAACTTGGGAAGAGGCTGGAGTGCCGAATCTGACGAGGAGCTAATACCATATCTCATTATGCTTAACAAACGATGCGAGGCGGGTTATTCCAGAACTGTGCGTGTAAATCGATGAATAAGATATGTCACCCAGTGGTCAGTAGATGAATTCCCGTAGACTGCTTGATGTCCTCTGTCCCCAGGTCCAGGTGGCAGAGGTAGATATGGAGAAGCCGATCTAGCACGTGCGGGATACGCACACCCGGGGAAGCGGAGCGTGTGAGGATGAAGATAGAAGAGCTGCATAGAGGCCATGTTGAGATAACCGGCAGAAGCTCGACGCAGGAGCGTATTGCAGGGCGCAGCACAGCAGACACCAACTCACACGAGCCACGTGTTCCGGAGACAAGGACGAAGTCTAAAATAAGATTTACCGTAATAAAAATAACTATGTGGATCACGGCAGGTTTTGTTCCAAGGTGTGTCACGCGACCCTCCCCTCTCCCCCCCGCTCCCCCCCCCTCCCCCCTAGTTTAGAGAGTCGAAGTTATGTTCTTGACTACACTTCTAAGAAATTACTTAGTGTTGTGATGCAACTGTTTTTCTGGCTAAGAACTTATTCGTGACATTATTAATTCCCTAGAGCAACATACCGCTAGTAACAGTGTGTGGCAGTATTAGTATCTCAAGTGTGTTAGCATTTGATTACCACTGCCGATTTTGCAGGACTTTACATAATTTTAAGACTCTTTAGCCTTTAAACATGTGCTTTCCATGTTGATAGAGGTCTCTCTTGTTTTCTCTCCCATTATATAGGTTCATAAGACCTAGCCCTATAGGACACTAACCAACTCAGTGAGACTCGAGGAAGATCTTAAAAACAAAATCAGAAAGACAAATTAGTTTTTCCATTACCCTCAAACATACCTCTGTAGCACCCAGATGCAGCCATAGTTGTAGATGAATCCTTGTATATAAGGTCTTTGTGTGAACCCCTCTTGATCAATATTTAAATCCACCCTGGTAAGAGCCCTCCAAAGACGAATACTGATTTTAATGGTCACTTTTGTTTTTACGAGCTGACGAACGCGCGTTGCCGGAGGAAGGCAAGATATGAGAGTATCTACTTTATCTCCATCTTAACCTAGATATCAACAACTAGAATCTGTTTATTGTAGTATTGTGAGTAGTATTCAGATGCCTGTTAAGGACGTGTGAGTGTGTGGCGTGTGTGGTAGGGGAGATGAAGCTCCGTGCTGTCGTCATTAGTGTGCTGAGCTGGTGTACCGGTGGTGGTGGTGGAGGTGCACCTGGGTTTGGAGGATTATCCAGATTTAAAGTTGATGGAAAGCTATTATAAATGATTCACTGCCTGTCTAAGTTCTCAGTTTGAACTTGTATTTGAAGTGCTCGGCTCCGATTCCAGGATGATGGAGATTTTGTATCACAATCTCTGTCCTTGCAGACGTCAATCAAGATCCAGGCGAATTCTCCAGAAGACTCAGAGTGATATGACCTAAACTGCACAATTTAATTTTGACCTAAACTGTCTCGCTGATCAGAATCTTTTGCCCACAAGTGAGATTGCCATGGCACACTGTAATATACTGGTTAGGGAAACATAAATTCCAGGGACTGGGTTAGTTGATTAGCAATTTTGGCTTGTCAAATTATAAGAAACTTTCTGACATACTTAAGAGTGTCTGGAGTTGGGTCATTTTGTTTTTTCATAGTTACACAGATCAGTCTAGGTCGATATGGCAAGAAGAGTCGAGAACACGTCAAGGCTGATCCTTACACCGTTCATGCGCCCGCATTCTCGTCAGACAGTGGCCACCGTCTCAGAGCCAAGCTGAACTCTGCTTCTGGGTCGCTTACCTTCTGCTTTTTTATAGTATGAGTAATGATCTAATCTCGCGATAAATGTTACTGAAGTGTTCTGTAGTCTTTTTTATTGTCATGTTCTCTAGATGTTACATTTCGTTTATACAATTTCAATCCCTCGTTCGTGGCACTTTCCTCTATTAGTGTTGCCCTTACTATCTAGTCACACTCACATATCACGGTTGGGGCATCTCTATGATTAATCCATTAAGGAAGGATAGTAGGTAGGATTTCTCTAGCCTTGAACTAACACTCCCGGTCATGTGCCGTGTGTGAACCACAACCGTGTGATACCGTGTGTGATTTTGAAATGCTCGAGATGGATAGTAGACTTTGCCACAGTCTATTGCCAAATATATACATATGCAGATTAACTGGAACCCAATTTGTTAACACCACGTTAGTTGTCCGTCATTGGAGTAACTACTTGCAGACAGCACGCAAGTCCCCCTCTTCACAGCCAGGGCATGTCCAGGCCTACCGTCCTTGGAACAGTTTGCCAAAACCATGCCGTCTGTGGTTTTTGTCAGTCCTCGGAAAGAGTAAGTGTGTGTTACAGGTTGGTGGTCGACATAGTCCCAGCTTGCATGTGTCGATTGAATTCTAGACAACGGACATTTTGGCTACAGCTTTCTATTCTTACTCCGTTTATCTCTCTTTACTCCTACACACTGCTGCTCTACTCTGATCTGCCCAGTGTTGCAATAGGTTATTTCTGGTAGTCAGTGAACCCATTGCGAGTTATGTAAAGAGACCTATTCCGTGAAAGTTCCCTAACTCCCACTGAAGAAACGAACCATCCACTCAGCCCCAGTTTTTGAGATTAGTCTTGTCCTCTATTGTTGCGACATGGGTGTAGAGGATCTGGTTAGAACATTCTGTCCTTTTTGGGTGGATCTTGGCTGTTTTTAGTCTTGCAAAGGCAGCAGGTTACAAGGAGGCTACGTGCATTCTCGAGTTTGAGGACATTTTGGGAGGGCAGGATGTGGTTCATGGCCACAATGTTATTCGCGAGAATTCTTTCACTGCTGCCATATACAAAATCACTTCACTTTTCTTCTTCTACTTCTCTTGAGTCCAAAACGAAAGAGGCGATCTGAAGCTGGTGGTCTAGAGTCTTTGGGGTACCAAACTTATCCAGTACAATAAATTTGGAATCACATGTGTTCATCACGAAAAACCATCTCTAACAGCTTACCGGTAAATCATTGCGTTGTGTTTTATTCAACACACCCACACAACATGTTAAAAAAATGAAGATTATGGCATATCACTCGTAAATATAAAATGCATCGTGCAAATATAATAACGGTACTTTCTAGCTGAATACGATGAGTGGGGCGAGAACCATAGTCTAGTTTTAGACCATACGATTGCCGCATGACTCTTATGCACGGAGATTTTCCTACTTCGTAACAAGCCAACTGATGTAAGTAAGGGATTATGTTACTTTTTTTTGCATCATTATCGTACACTTGCGAACTGAGGAGAGAAGCGTAATCGATAAAAACAAGAATCTCCCAGACAAATCCATATTGTCATTTTGGATTTTCTATAGCCCAGCTGATATTCTAAATTTGGCCCCCCCTTTTCTATGTGCAATGCACATTAAAAGTATTCTGATACATCATGAAAAGCAGAACTTAATATTTGGTACAGAAACGTTGATGCTTTTCAATTCTATCGAGATAAGTACAAGGTTGTCCTGTGTAGAAGTTTGGGACAAATTTCCCTGCTTGATCAGGTGTGTGCACAGCTCAGTGCTGCCGCGACAGGGATTGCTGTGAGTGCACCTGACGTCTAGAGAACTCCACGATAGGACAAGCAGCATTTCTCCAGATCCTTCAGGGTTTTCGGGTGCTGAGGTTCGCTGACGGCCAATACGGTACTATTGTCTCGGTCATATCAGCGCTTGCAACAAACGGTATTCATCGTTCCAAAGTATATTAGTCTATATGGGTTCAGGTCTGGAGACTCGCAAGTACTTTAAGGCGTCCCTACTCTTCTTAAGGTATTCACCTTGAGATGCACCTTACTTTATAACGGATGGTCACCATTCTTCCTTGACGTATTAATCACTTGTCAAATTTCTTGAGAAACATGAGCTGGTGTGTTTTCGGCAAATCAGTTGTCTAAACTCGCCTGAGATAGATGAAGCTCCGCGGCCAGGAACCCGCGCAGAAAGACCCCACAATCGGTTCCTTACCACAGTAATTAATAGTCTCTCCTCGAAAACTGAATATCATGTAGTGAGAGGATGACGAGGATTGTATATAGGCCAAGATCTCGCGTTGACTAAATCATGGCCCTGGAGCACCAGATCCATACCATTCCTCAATTACGATTGGACTCATGCAGTCCACTGTCACTTGTCCCCTTTGCTGGAAAGGCATCCCCAAAAGAATGAATGTTTCCGAACCTCCAATGCTTCCGGTTGGGATTGGTGGTTCTTGGGGGTAAGGATACTCATTCCTTCTTATTTACTTTAAAAGCCTAGGGGCCTCCAACACGTCGAGTGGAGTTAAGCTAGACCAAAAAACTCAATGTTTGTTCCTTCATCAGACCACATGCCTTTCTCCATTCTTCCTCATTGATCAACTCCAGTTAGACTCGATGGTCATTTGGCAAACTTCAGACGGGCCTAGGACATGCCCTGGCTTGAGCCGAGAAGCGTGGATCCTCGTGAGCCTCTTGCAGTATTTTAATCCATGCACGGCATAGCTGCTGTTCTATATTCGGCTTTTTCTTTGAAAGACTGTCTGAGGCTCCAGCCCCCAGCCTCCCCTCTTCAGCAGTCAACTGGACCAGGTATACCTAGCTCTAATTGTTTCAAGCTTCTGGCTGTATCCCTAACACCTTCCTCGCATTCGATCACTTGATGCCCCACAGAAGGTGAGACATCTATATGCGACATGGCAGCTGCGCGAGACCCGAGGCATGATTGACCGTCATCTGTGAACTTACATTACCGATGTTTCATCTAAGGAATATGCGCCTACAGTTGATCTGCCTTCTCACCAAGCTGCCTTGCTTAATTGTCCTGTTAGTACTCCCAATACCCCCAGCCTTCGCTGCAGGGGGAGAGAGTTTTACCAAATTTTACTCAACCTGTGACATACGAGGTTATAGCTTGATTCCTTACACAGCCTCTCTGCCGTCTTGGCACATTGTGGAGAGGTTGGGAGTATCTGTCGTATATGATATTTGATGTGTGGACAGCGTGTCTTTATCAGGGGTATACGAGTTCAAAAACAGGAGTGCTAGTTAGTTACTTTTAAACTAAGAGAGTCATTATAAACTGAGAGAAAGGTATTACTTAACTGATGGGAACATGGTAATGAGTGGGGAACAGGAGGGCTTCTTAAAGAAAAGGACAGTAACAGGTCTGTGGAGCCGCATTCTTACCTGCTCTGTACCAAATATTAAGTTCTGCTTTTCTGATGTATCAAATACTTATGTCATGCAATAAAATGCAAATTAAATACTTAAAAATCATACAATGTGATTTTCTGGATTTTTGTTTTAGATTCCTTCTCTCACAGTTGAAGTGTACCTATGATAAATATTACAGACCTCTACATGCTTTGTAAGTAGGAAAACCTGCAAAATCGGCAGTGTATCAAATACTTGTTCTCCACACTGTATATTATTATTATTAATTTTTTTTTTTTTTTTTTTTTACATGTGTGTGGGGTGAAAAAGCATGTTACCAAGAAAAGTTTTTAAAAGGATTTTATTGCAAGTGCAAAATTGTCCTCTTTCGTGGTCAAATCGTAAATATGATAAACACGTGATATATTTGAAAAGCCCAATGTCCTCTCAAACTGGCTTGTATGGCCTCAGATACAGACGAAGATCTAAATGTCCACTAGAGGACAAAAATGAATTGCCATGTCTCAGGATTTAGGTTACCAGGTTTAATAACTTCCAATGGGTGAGATTACAGAATATTTCAAACTGGCAGAAATAGGAGCATGGAGGAGAGAGTAAAGGAGTAAGAATGGTAGCAACCGTGTCTATCCAAGCTGGGACAGTCCAACCTGAACACACACTATTTCACTGACCAAACACACATAATGCAAGACAAGGGCATAAATCTAACTCCACTTGCAAACACACACGGATGACAGCGGTTGTGTGGTTCACACCAAAGATTTATTAAAAGACTAGTATTTAGTCAAAGTATTTAGTACTGACTAGAGCAACACTAAAAGATAAAAGGTTATTTTAAAAATGAAAAAACATGACTTAAAAAGACAAAAACAGAACATGTGACATACTAACTAAAAGCAGAGGAAGAGGGATCAGTGTCGGAGACGGGCACGTCGAGAGGTGCGGGCGATGGGTGTGGTCACCTTAGGTGTCTCACTCTCTGCCATGACAGCGTCTGATTGGGTAAAAAACAAATATCAGTAACATTGATGTGTTAATTTGACAAGCAACAACTAACCAGATTTGTTCCCAACAGTAATTGCTATGAAATTGCAAAGATTAAAACAAATGTCACTTCATTCACTGAGCTCAAATGTACTTCATGACACCATCCTGGGAAGCCAGCACCAACAATCTACTGAGAGCATGAATCAGTTTATATGCTTTCCATCACTTTAACTGAAAAGCACTGCTAACACTCAGACTAAAACAGATTGTACTGTTAGAAAGTGCAGATACCTTCTTCCTCCTCCTCCTCCTCTTCGTCACTGCTGAAGGTGATAACAGCTTTCTTGGAGGACTTCCGGGTTGGTTTAGGGGTCACAAAGCTATCGTCATGGCGACTGGCTACAGAGGGCTTGGCTTGACCTTTGAGGGGAGAGAAAGAAAATCATGGAACATTAGCTAAAGTCTATGTAATTGGCAAAAATAAATACATTCAGGAGGGAAAAATTCACTGTCTACCAGAAAAGGCACTACACTTGTGTGCGCGCTCACCTCTCTTGGGCCTGCCACCCCGTCCCTTGTTGGGTAGTGGCGTGTGAGTGGTGTTCTGGCTGGGCCCAGCTCCCTCGGGCTGGTTCTTCTCCATCTCAGAGCTCTCTACGTTCTCCAGCCCCCGGGTGTGGACCGCCGTCAGACGCTTCTCAAACTCCTCCACCTGGACCTGGGGACAGAGACAGAAGATCAGAATAAGACCTGGCATGTGTATTCATTTAGAGCACAGTCTGTGGATAGTCAAAGAAGAGTCTGGATAGTCCGTGATCGCTCACTTGTCCCAAGTTTATTGTTATGTATATCTGAATTGGGGGGGGGGGGGGGCGCTAAGGGCTTCTCTTATGTGTTTGAACAGCTGTGAAACTATTCTGCCAGTCAATAATACAACCACTATCATCTGTACCTTGAGCTGTGGCTTTGGCTCCTCGGCGTAGCTTAGCAGTGATGGAGAGAGAGGCTGGTAGACTCCTGTCTCAGTCAGCTTTGTCACTGTAACACTCCAACACTCCTGGAGCCTCTTCAGCCCTCGCTCACACATGACAGCAGAGACAGAGACACGGCCAGGTCACACCACTGACGCTCAGTCCTGGAGAGAGAATTGGGGGGCGGGGGGGTGGAGTGAGGAAATTTTATTATTCACTTACAACAAATAGYCTTTCAAGAACAGAGGAAATCTGACCTGACATTTGAAGAAATCATTCTCCGCCCATGGTCTCACTGATTCACTGTGTCTATGGCTTAATCTAAAATGCCCTTTCTATGGAGGTCTGTGCTTTGAATGATGAGCCAGAAAGAGGGAAAGAGTTGGCCCCRAGTTCGCTGAACAGACAACCCTCGAATACTCCTGAGACAGAGGAACTAATGCCAGCCGTTATGACACGGAATGGGAGAACAGAAGTTASGAGAAAGGAAGGAAATGCAAGGKGAAGACGGGCTGCTCACTTTGCGGTCCTGAAGCGCTGACACAGCTTCTCCACCAGAGACTCAGTCTGTCTCTCCTTAGTGATGTAGGAAAACAGCTGCCTGAAAACAGACAAAGAGGGAAACATTAAAATAAGGCATTAAAACACCACTCACATATTAGCATCCCATTTCCATGTTATTCAGCACAACAGGTTTCAAACCAGAGTCACAATGTGACTCCAGCATGCCAAGTCATCCAGTGTGTAAAGCCTGGGAGAGAACACAGTGAGCGACAGACACACAGGTTAAGTAGCCCTCTATACTGATACACACTATACTGATCACAACACAATATACACAGTGAGAGCAGAAGAGGCACACAGCTCAGTGTGGACACCACTCACTTCATGATGGTGTGGAAGTCTTCCTCGTTCATGGCTCTCTCTGGGTCGGACAGTCTGCTGATGATGTCTGGGAGAAGGTTATAGATAGCATTGTCCTGGGAGAAGAGACGCCACTGTCTGGTTTAGAACATTGGAGGATCCATTACCCTCAGTCTATGTAAAAAGGTCCCCAATACACTAACTCAGATTTACAGTGCATTCGGAAAGTATTCAGACCCGTTGACTTTTTCARCATTTTGTTACGTTCCAGCCTTATTCTAAATTTGATTAAATTGTTTTTCTCCTTCTAATCTACACACAATACCCCAAAACGACAAAGCAAAAACAGGTTTAGAAATGTTTGCTAATTTATTTAAAATAAAAACCTGAAATATGACATTTACATAAGTATTCAGACCCTTTACTCATTACTTTGTTGAAACACCTTTGGCACCGATTACAGCCTCGAGTCTTCTTGGGTATGACGCTACAAGCTTGGCACAGCTGTATTTGGGCAGTTTCTCCCATTCTTCTCTGCAGATCCTCTCAAGCTCTGTCAGGTTGAATGGGGAGCGTTGCTGCACAGCTATTTTCAGGTCTCTCCAGAGATGTTCGATTGGGTTCAAGTCCAGTCCTTCAACCTCATGACTTGGTGTTTGCTCTGACAACTGTGGGACCTTATGTAGACGGGTGTGTGTCTTTCCAAATCATGTCCAATTAATTGAATTTACCACAGGTKGACTRCAATCAAGTTGTAGAAACATCAAGGCTGATCAATGGAAACAGGACACACCTGAGCTCAATTTCAAGTCTCATAGCAACGGGTCTGAATACTTATGTAAATAAGGTGTCTAAAAAACTGTCTTTGCTTTTGGAGTATGGTGTGTAGATTGGATTAAAAAAAAATCAAATAAGGCTGTAACATAACAAAATGTAGAAAAAGTCAAGGGTCTGAATACGTCACGAAGGCACTGTATATCCCAATTAAATAGAAATGCCTGGAAATAATACTGTGTACCTTGGAGGCGAGCTCGTTGAAGAAGTTGAGTGCGAGGCTGGCGATGTGTGTCTGGGGGTCGATGAGCAGCACAGCCACCTCACTGACCTGACCTTTGACCTTGAGCACGTCCTTCAGCACTAGCTGGGTCAGAACAGTCACCGCAGTCTGCCTCACCGCCGGGTTCTCGTCACTCAGCCTAGGCAGGGGAGACAGGGACATGTTATATGATGAAACAATATTATTTAAATGGCATGCAGGTTTCCGCTCTAATCAGCATCAGCTGGGATACCATGTAAGAGACTCTGACCAATCAATGACATTAAGTAATCGACTACCTGGGTGAAAATACGACCAGCCATACATTGGACCTGGAGGCTTCGATGCCAATACCCCTGACTGGCATTGACCATAATCCTCTGCTATGCAGTCATTTCAGATGTACGTGTGGGAGGTACAGAGGGCCTCTACCCTGAGGGAGCTCTGACACAAAATGGCTGCAGGGTCTCACCGGGCTCCATTGTTCTAAACAGGGGAATGAATTAACCGCATACACTGGGAAGGGATTTGAGGCCAGGTGAAAAAAAAACGTGCAACTTCTCCTCCAGCCGTGGATTAGGACCAGACTCGCCGGGTGTGTGGTCTGCTATACAGTAGATGGTCATAAGCCACAGCTTCAGTATAATTAACTATGCCTGTAAAACAGTGCATTACCATTAGAGTAAAAATCATGTTTAATACCCTTATCAGTCCTTTCCCAGGGAGGGCTTTCTGTCTTTGAGGAGACCCAACACAATGGAGGTGTGTGGGAGACAATTACTGACTGCTACAAAACACTTACCATGAGGAAAAACCTAAGGATTAGTGTTCATAGTGAAAAGCCTGGAAAACACTATTCACCTGAAACACCTAAAATGTAAGAATAACCAAGCATCATAATTAGCACTATACAAAGACAAAAACAGAACGAGTGGAATGAAGAGATAACGAATTGTAATTAAACTTAAATGGGGGAGGGGTATGGCTTCAGTGCATCTCAATGTGGGAAGAACAACCAGCAATCATCATTAAGCTTTCTTCAATTAAGTCCCCATCCTTCCTACGGAGTATAACCTATGGTATCACCTGAAATTATCCCCCTTCTCCCTCCAATCTACTCATTGTATAATTATACCACCAACAAGTAGTTCTGGACACAATCAGAAACTTCAAGTTGTTCTAGGCCTTTCTGCTCMAATTTTATTTGAGAGTGCACGAGCGAGCAGACCATGGTTGACAGTCCAGAAGAGCAGTTGGAGTTCTGAAGAGCACAGTACACTGTACTGTCGCGCTATAGCAACATCAGAGGTCAGAATGATAGTGGAGGACATGACAGMATTTTACAATGCTTCCTATTGTTTTTTTCTGTTCTGAACATATGGAAATAAGTTTTCCGATCAACTGGTTCAGTAGACTGCAGCAGCAGCAGGACTGGAGCGTGTGAAGGAATAACATTAGCAGACAACCAGACATGGAACGAGCTTGTAGCCCTCAGCCATCCTCATCTAATGGCCATGTTTACCTAAATTAAAAAAGCCACACAATCCATAGTACTCACAGCTGGGTAATTAAATAAAGATCAGCTTGTTTGCTACTTCCATATTCTAAACTATAAACAAGTTATATTAGCTGCTTGGCTAATATTTAGTCACTGAATGAAAATGGCTTGTGGGGGTGCACACCTGGTACAGAGTCTCTGGGTCCAGGTGTTTGGGTTACCTGGTACAGAGTCTCTGGGTCCAGGTGTTTGGATTACCTGGTACAGAGTCTCTGGGTCCAGGTGTTTGGGTTACCTGGTACAGAGTCTCTGGGTCCAGGTGTTTGGGTTACCTGGTACAGAGGTTCTGGGTCCAGGTGTTTGGATTACCTGGTACAGAGGTTCTGGGTCCAGGTGTTTGGATTACCTGGTACAGAGGCTCTGGGTCCAGGTGTTTGGATTACCTGGTACAGAGGCTCTGGGTCCAGGTGTTTGGGTTACCTGGTATAGAGGTTCTGGGTCCAGGGTTCCAGGATGTTGGGGAAGCGGACGGTGAGGTCTCCCAGGCCGATGATGGCGTTGGCCCTGACGACGGGCAGAGRGGAACGCTCCAGCACCGTGAACAGGAGACGGATGTGCTCCTCACACACTGACGGACTGATAGAGAGGGGACAGAGGTTGACAGAGACACACACCACAGCCATACCACACAAAGGAAAATTATAGAAAAACAATGTAGTCCGAG
The DNA here is from genome assembly GCF_002910315.2 of Salvelinus sp. IW2-2015. NCBI lineage: Eukaryota > Metazoa > Chordata > Actinopteri > Salmoniformes > Salmonidae > Salvelinus > Salvelinus sp. IW2-2015. Next base: position 6,070 of record NW_019957712.1, on the reverse strand, counting down.
GTGTAGTCTGACCTGATCATCATGTACTGTGAGAGGGCCAGGCAGGCAGCGGTGGTAAGCTGGGGGTGGCAGTATCTCCCTGGGGAACTACACACCCTCACCAGCAGGGGCAGGAACGAGCACAACAGGTTCTCCTCTGGGTGGAGGAGAGATGTGGTTGTCAAAGCAATTAAATCACATCAGGAAAAATGACATAGTTTTGAAAAAGTTATGCCTTTACCAGCCAGCAGCTCAGTCTCACAGATCTTCCTGATCAGCTCAGCCTCGGTGTCCTCAGCAGAAGCACCCATCAACCCAAGTTCTTCCTCCACAGAACTGTCATTGGCCGCTTGCTGTGGGAAACATGGATCATGACAGTTGATTAAGAACTCCTTGTTCATGTCTGGTCTACTGGAAAGTTACAGCGATTTAATCTAAACGAGTAATTAGGAAGAAGATAGCTGTTGTTCTTAGCCCCCTGATGGGAAGAATCATCAAGACCTGTCAATCACYGTGTTGCGTGACCAAAATTAAACTCATCAAGTGTTTCCCAGGGAGAAAAGTCACTGATTGGCAAGACAATCCTACTCACATGGCCTCTTTACTAATCAACATCCTGTTCTGATAACATTTGGTTTATGAAATGCAATGAAAATCAATTTTACACGTATAGTAAAAGCTTCTTAAACACAGAACATGTGTATAAACCCAGCAGTCTCATTACCACTAGGTTTGTAGTATCCTAATCTCATGATTGACCATTATGTGAATTATTGCATCATTGGTTTGGATTGCCTAAAAATACTGGACATCATAAACATTGTGTTCCCATTCCATGTTCAGACTGACCTTGGCCTTACGGGAGGGTACCTTCGCCTTCTCCTCCCTCTCTTCTGTCTCTCCTCTCCTCCTCCGCAGCTCAGAGCTGACGCTGCGCTCCAGGTGGGACACCTGCCAGAACGCCACGCAGCCACACAGAGACAGCAGCTGGGCCAGGGACACGCAGCTCACCGCAGGGACTAGAGGGACAGGGACACACATCACTATAACACCRTACTGATCATAAAGTACCTATACAAGATACTGGTCATCATAATACACTACCACACTGGCAGAGTTTCAACAACTAGGCACAGTGAAAGAGCACCAGACAACTGGAGAATGCCACACGTGGTCCCGTGTGGCTCAGTTGGTAGAGCATGGCGCTTGCAACGCCAGGGTTGTGGGTTCATTCCCCACGGGGGGACCAGGATGAATATGTATGAACGTTCCAATTTGTAAGTCGCTCTGGATAAGAGCGTCTGCTAAATGACTTAAATGTAAATGTAAAATGTAATGTCATCTATTCATACTACAGAAGTTTTACCAGAGTGCACCAACTTTTTAAATAACTATCCACTCTCTCGCACCTTGTTCTCCCTGCTCCTCAGGGTCCTGAGATGCACCCGGCAACTGGCTGACATCCTTGTTTGCTAACATCTCCCCGCCCTCCGCGATCTGGTCCAATAGCAGGCGAGAGCAGCGCTGGAGGAGGCGGGAGCAGAGCTGGTCTGGGGACTCGGACAGGAAGTACAGCAGACGTACAGCCTGCTCCATGAAGCTCTGCCAGTGAGGGTCCGCCATCACCACACCTGGGGCGGGACCAGACAGACAGTTAGTTAAGAGAAGGTCAGGGGCAGAGACACTACATTCTCCCACTCAAGAGATAGTGTGTGTACACACCTTCAGCGATGGCCTGTGTGAGGCAGGTAAAGAGCTGGTTGTCCTGAGGCAGTCTGAATGGAGCTCCTTTGCATTGCTGGGGGGTACAATTCAACTCAATCACTTTACACACTTCAAACCTCTATAGGGCTGACCCCATTTAGTCACCTGGTAGATTGTTTAGTTCAGGCTGTTGGTCGACCGASATTTCTTTTGTCAAGCAGTTTCAAAAATATTCTTTTCATGGTGCACAAGACTCCTGTCTGATTCCCACCTGTCTCAGTGGACTAATCCATTGCAGATGCCACGGGGATGGCACAGTTCATCACTCTAAGACATGAGCTACTGAACTTGTAAGCGGTTATATTTTGTAAGAAAATGGTGCAATGGTAATAAATATATTTTATAACAAATGCAGTTTCTCAAGCGATGGATAGCGGGAGAATGCGCTGTCCGCGGTTCTGAAACGTAATCTTCAGTGCGCCGTTGAATTGGCGCCTTCCCCTTTATGTTGCTATGTGCATAATAGCAAAGTTAACCAGCATATTGTTGTTGTGAACAGAGTAAGGAGAYGAGAAAATAGCCCTTGCCTTAATTGTCTAAGAAACTAGAGGAAACAAACTTAGATATATAATCCATAGCATAACTGTTAAATCGTGCCTGACTTTATAAATCAATTTCTACAGAAATAAAACGGATCCTGTTTGTTGCCAGTTTGAGTGTTTAATAGCCTACTGATTCCGTGAGCACCAAGACTCTCACAACCACAGAATGTCAGATAAAGCAACTTCACAAATGTGTATGTTTTTAATCTTTGCTGTAATAAATTTAGATTTTTGTTAGAACAGACTAAATTGTAAGTAATACCAGAGTTGTTTACACGGTTCCAAACAGGCAGAAAATATTGAAATCTAATAGGACTGGGCAGAGGCGCAGCCATGGTGGGTGGGCATGGGTCCACACACTACGGAGCCAGGCCCAGCCAATCAGAATACATTTCCCCACACAATTAAAAACAGAAATACTGCTCAGCATACAGCCTCCCCCTCAGACAATCTCACAGGTAAAGAAGCTGGATGTGGAGGTCCTGGGCTGGCGTGATAACATGTGGTCTGCAGGTGTGAGGCCGGTTGGATGTACTGCCAAATTCTCTAAAACAATGTTGGAGGCGGCTTATGGTAGAGAAATTAACATTCAAAACAGCTCTGGTGGACATTTCTGCATTCAGCATGCCAATTGCGCGCTTCCTCAAAATAAGCTTTTTTTTTGCATATGGGAAATTTCTGGGATCTTTTATTTCAGCTCATGAAAAATGGGACCAACACTTTACATGTTGTTTATATTTTTGTTCAGTCTAGTTCATTTTATTCAAACACATTGGGTGTGGGGGTGTGTAATATATATATAAAGACACTACTTTAAATTTCAACCAATCGATTGGTTGAAAGAACATGCGACTTTTGGTCGACCAAGATAGTTTTTGTTGTCTGGGACAGCCCTAGACCTCTAGAAAGTCTAGGCCAGCAAACTACATGAGGGGTCTTACCCTGACATGGTCAGTGATGTTACAGATGGTGATAACAGAGTCTCTGGCCAGTAGGAAGTCTTCAGTCAACTTCTCTCCCAGAGCCACAGAGCACAGAGTGTCCAGGTTACTGAGGACCACCTCCCTCTCCGCTCTACACAGAGAAATACACAATTACATTAGGCTACACACTGAATAATCTAAAATGCCACATCTAATCTGATACAAGAACACGCATACAAACATGCTATTACACACAGCAACTTTAGTGTGTGGTGCACAAATTACGTTCTTAGCAGTAAATGTACATACTGCCATGTCTACACACAACAGAGTAGTAGGCTACGGCATTTAAATTATGCCCAGGCGCCAGATTAATTAATCATTTCATCGGTGCTCGGCCCTCCGCAGAACACACACAGTCCCAGTCTATGGGGGATTGTGTGTGGGAGGGAGGGTTAGAGGAAGTGAGGACAGGATTAAACAGGTTATGGAAAGAGAGGAGGCCCGGTATTGTCCATTACAGTGTGGGTGGACTGCAGATAGTCCCCCTCTCCCCCCCACCGGCAGKGGCTGTCTTTGAAGGAGACCGAATGCCTGTTTAAAACGCTTGTTCTTCATTGAAAACCCTGGCGGTGAGCCCAGATGTGTGTGGTCGTGACTTAGACTCAATTGAGAGAAGTCTGTGTACTCTGCTGTGCTCCTATTCAGAGACCATAAAGGCGCCAGCATGCTTCGTTTCGGCTAGCCAAATGAGTATGCTTGCATACTCTCTTAAAAGACATTCACTTGGACAGAAAAAAAAGAAGTCAATAGTACTGTTTGTCCATTTTGAGACAGCGTAGCCAGTACACTTCCTCAAAATAGTCTGAATTAATCTAAGATAAAAATGAATGAGCGATTTTCTGAGTTCACGTTTATGCTGAGGATATCCTTTTTTTGTTTTTGCATCTAAGATGTTTTCGGGAGTATTTCTCAATGAAAAAACTTGCATGAAAACAAGTCGTCTCTCGCTGAATGACAGACTATTGAAGAATCTCTACTGTTGACCAATCATCGACAAAGGGGAGTAGACTTGTTGCCCCCGAACTGAAAAAACCTCAGTGAAGTCTAAAATAAACATGTCACAAGATGTAATAATATATGCACGTCTTCTGAAGTGCTACGGATAGGAAGCATGCAGGCGCCTTAATGAGGTTTAGTGGACAAATTAACCAACGCCAGACTGTTGAGAAAGCCAAGCGCCAAAGGTAGGAGTTGCCAATAGGTGCAGACCTAGGAACAGTTTACCATACGTCAATAATGGAACATTGTCATTGGGAGGTTAACTGCAAAACTGGATTTGGATCAGAGTCTCATATTAAACAAAGATCAAGAGATTAAGATTAATGTATTAGTCAAATGGCCACAAGGTCCAACTGAAATTTTACTTCCACTTTTAACCCAACCCCTCCGAAAGACACATACAGGTGTAGAAGCCCTCAGATTACCAAAGAAGAGCGCTCATGGACAACTGAATATTGAGGAGAGGTGGGGTTCTCCCTGCCTCACACATACAGGCACAGACAGACAAACACACATCAGTCACACTGTCAGCACCCTCCCACTATTCTCTACCGTGTTTCTTTAACGGGAGAAACATGTGGGTGGGGACAAGTCACTGTAGGCCGGCCCTTACAGCAGAGCAGCCAATCTCCGCTACACTGCCAAGATTACCGGCCAATCAAGACAAGGTAGAACCCAACTCTCTCGTTCAGTTGGCTCGCATTCGCCTTGGTCTCATCATTGGGCAAGAAATCAAAGGGGACTTAAAGAMAGAGGTGTGAAGTTAGAACTTGTGTTTGTGTGAGGGCCTTACCGTGCAGCCATTCCCAGAAGCAGTACTGCTGCTCGTCTGTGCAGGCTGGAGGTCTCTCGTTTGCCAGTGAACCTCTCCCACAGAACCTGCACTACCGTGGACTGCAGGCTGCTGCCACCACCAAAAAACTCCTGGACCTGGGACGACATGAGAGAAGGGGTTGGAACAGATTAGATGAGAGAGAGAACAGGGTTAATAATTGATGACAGGATGGCTAGAGAGTAATCAGTAAAGAGTAAAGGCTAACAATCACTGGGTAGTATTGATGACAGGATTGATAATAAAAGATGGTAATAAGAGAAACTCACTATCTCCTCCAGACACTGGATTGTCCCCAGAGAGGCATCCACCATCAGTTCAGACAGACTGTCCACTAGAGTCTGAGCTTTAGCCCTGAGAGAGGGAGAGAGAGTCAGGCACCAGAGCATAGCCCATTGGAGGTTGCTGAAGTTCTACCTTGAGTCTGCATCTCTTTCAGCAGCAATGTGCTGGTGGGAGCAAGATTAACAAATTCACAGCAGAAAATGTAATACAGGGTGTGTTCACACAGGCAGCCCAATTCTGATATATATATTTTGGCACCAATTGGTCTTTTGACCAATCACACATTTTTTCACATCATTTCTGAGCTGATGCGATCGGTCAAAAGACCAATTAGTGAAAACAAGATCAGAATGGGATTGCATGTCTATAAACGCAGCCGGAGAGTTGAAACCGCTTGGGGGGAATGGCTGAGGTGCTGGAATGAAGATTGCAGGTTCCCATTATAGCTATTTCAGCAGACAAGACAGTTCCCTTTACTCTCAATATCATTATAATGTCACTAGCACCGCTTCGCAATTTCACATGGGAAGAAATTACCATTTCAAAAGTAACTTAACCATCTGAAATTGGTAGTGGGATCGAGGGACCTGAGGGGGTCGATAGAAAGTGCCTGTGGCAACAGTTTGAAGGTGTGACAGCGTACCTGGTGTTATCTCCATGGGGGTTGAGGTAGAGGCGTCTGT
>NW_019957711.1:249293-261159 GCF_002910315.2 Salvelinus sp. IW2-2015 | reverse complement strand
TTTTTTTTTGTTGATTTCACGTTTAATTCACGTTAGTTTGACAACTCAACCAAATGTACGTAAATCAAAACTAGACGTTGAACTGACGTTTGTGCCCAGTGGGAATGAACTGTCCTATGAATATACAATGTGTCTTTTAGGGAGAAAAAAAAAAACATTCACCTGACGTTACAAAGAAACGTTCCCACACCACCATGTTTTTTTATTAAAAAATGTTGTTAAAACGTTACTAAAACATTTACTTAGGTTGTGGGAACATTGTGGGGATATGACAGAAAAGGTTCCCAAAACACTACAACTTCCCAGTTGTGCTGATATTCAGATCATGTTTGTATCAGGCTACACAAAACATTTGTTTGATGTTACAGGAATGTTGACAGAACAACCTAGTTTTTTTTTTAAACCTCTAAAAGTCTAAGCCGTTTGGGGGGAGGGTACTAAGCTAACATATGGAATTGTTTTAAGATGGTCATACCCTGCATCATTTAGTTATTTGATTTAGAATTTTAGAACCCCTTTAGGTATATATATTTTTAATTTTTTGATAAAATATTGAATTTGCCCTTTACTACTATAGCCCATCGAAACGGATAAAAATAAATCATAAGGAATAAGGTGTATAAATGTTTGCTTTTTTAAATATTTTTTATCTAGGAGATATTAAAACAAGCTCAGGAAATATTTTAGTTTATTTGGACACATATTTAACCCCTTATTTTTGTTGGTAAAAAACCGACCTCCATACTTCCATTAGTTTGTATGGGTTACTTTCATATTTTTATTTATTTTATTTTTTATTTTACCGTTATTTTACCAGGTAAGTTGACTGAGAACACATTCTCATTTGCAGCAACGACCTGGGGAATAGTTACAGGGGAGAGGAGGGGGATGAATGAGCCAATTGTAAACTGGGGATTATTAGGTGACCGTGATGGTTGAGGGCCAGATTGGGAATTTAGCCAGGACACCGGGGTTAACATATGAGTCCGTGACACTTGTGGGGGGTTGTAAGAGCAAAATGGAGAGTCTTCACTTTCCACATTGGGGTCATATTCATTTTGTAGCTCAAATGGTTTGGATGCTACAGACAGGAAGTGACACATCAGCATTACCTCCTTCAGTGATCCTACTAGATCAGCACTCATAGTCTTGGATACCTTGTGTTCTGACCATAGTTCTTTTGTATTTTCTTTGTTTTAGTGTGGTCAGGGCGTGAGTTGGGTGGGTAATCTATGTTTTCTATTTCTGTGTTGGTTTTCTGTGTTTGGCCTGATATGGTTTCTCAATCAGAGGCAGCTGTCAATCGTTGTCCCTGATTGGGAACCATATTTTAGGTAGCCTGTTTTCTGTTGGGTTTTGTGGGTGGTTGTTTTCAGTCTTTGTGTGTCTGCACCAGATAGAACTGTTTCGGTTTTCACTTTGTTGTTTTTGTATTTTGAAGTGTTCAGTTTTGGAATTATTAAATTAAGATGAACACTAACCACGCTGCACTTTGGACATCTCCTTCCACCGACGAAAGCCGTTACACCTTGTAAATATGGGCCCAGAAGTACACAGCGTATAAAGAGAATGGTTAGTTAAAGGGCATTCGGAAAAGTATTCAGACTCCTTGCCTTTTTCCCACATTTTGTTACATTGCAGCCTTGTTCTAAAATGGATTAAAAATACAATACCCCATTAATGACAAAGCAAAAAAAACAGTGTAAGTATGATAGAGTCTAAAAAACACTGATCTGAAGTCACTTTGAAGTCCATTTGACCTTGACCCTTGACCTTTGTGCTAGAAACAAATGGTCTTCTGTGCAGTAAAAGGATTTAACCGTGACAATAAGTATGTTTTCCCTGTGATGTTCAGAGGCCGAGGGACAGTGATCTGAAGTTTGGCCCCAAAAATTTGCTAAACATTAAAAAATGTCATAAAATGTCATAATTTGGATTTATTTTTTACGACTTTGATACAATAATCAAACATTTAGCTTTACATTTCAAACAGTCGGGTCTATCAACTCTAGTGGGGACAAGCATATGAAAGAGGACATTCTCTGCTTCTGGAAAAATAAATTTTGAGAGGTTAAACATTCTATGTTTATGATCTTGATGTACTTAGTGATCTTACTGTACCGGAACATAACTCGTTATAGCCTTTTCCAGCATAACAGAGAGGTTCATGGGAAATCTCAGCTAATGTTCTGGGAATGTTCCCCATTTACTTTGGAAGACAGTTCAGACTTTGCCTCGGTGTCATAAAAAGCACCCCCCCCCACCTAAAAACGATTGGCCATGATGAAGCGCTTTAGTCGGACCACTTTCATGTCTGGCATCATAATACCTCAGCGGTGACAAGGTTACTATCATGACCCATGTCTGCTCCCTTCCCTCCGCCGTGACAGATATCACTGTGTAAACGCTACAGGTTCCTATCATGACCCATGTCTGCTTCCTATCCCTACGCCCGTGAACAGATTATACTGTGGGAGTGAAAACCTTACCAATGCGTTTACTCATATAAACCATTCGTACTGCTCCATTACCTCCGCAAGAGAAGATATCACTTGTGAAAACCTAACAAGGTACTATACAAGACCAATGTCTGCTCCCTTCTAACGCAGTAGCAGGATATCGTGTCAAAGAACCCTTACAGGTATATTTAGATGGGACTATGTGTTGCCGCTACTACCGGCCTGTTGACAGAATGCACCATAGTGTAACACCCTTACCAGGTTCTATCATGACCCATGATGCTCCCATTCCCTGTCCGTTAAAGCGCACAGTATAGTGTAAGTACCCTATGAGGTTCATCATGACTGCTCATGTCTCTGCTCTTTCTTCCGCCGTGACAGATATCACTGTGGAAACCTAAGCAGATTAACTATCATGACCCATGTCTGCTTCCTTCCTCCGCTCGGTGACTAGATACTCACTGTGATAAACGCCTACTAGGTTAATATGACCACACTCATCGTCTGGCTTTCCCCTTCGCCGTCCACGCCTCGTGACAGATGATCACTGTGTAAACCCTAACAGTATACTACTCAACTATGTACCCATGTCTGCTCCCTTTCCCTACCAGCCGTGTTACAGAGATATATTCACTGTGATAAAACCCCTAAGCTCGCGTTAACCTCATCGTGACCTGTTCGCCTGTCCTCCGCGCTCGCACAAAGATATCACTGTGGAAACCTCTACGATTAACTACACTCTCATAGAATCCATAGATCTGCATCCCTTCATCACTCGCCTCCGCCAGTTGACAGATTATCACTATGTGTAAACCTAAGGTTTCTCACATCAATGACTTATGTCTGCTCCTTCCTCCGTGGTGAACAGATATCACTTTACATGAGATGAAAACGCTAACAGGTTACTAATCACATGACCATTCTGCTCCCTTGCCTGCCGCCCGTGCAGATATCAACTGTGTAAACGGCTTACAGGTTCCTATCTGTAGGTTCCTATCTTTGTGTAAAGATGACTCATAAGGTCAGTGTCGGAAATGACAAGCTGTTTCTCCTTGTTTACGTTAGGCACTAACACTTCTAACACGCGGACTAGAGAGAGCTGCAGGTACACCACGTAGTCAACAAGCGTCAGCTGCGCATCAATAATAAGTCAGAACATTTCCTTAAAAAGTATGGGTCTCGTCGACCCAAAGTGGGTATCCGTATCGACATGTTAAAGAGTAGAGGCGGTCGCTAACATCATCAGAAAAAATATAATACTGGTATTGTTGTCTTAAACTGCCGTTGGGGTTTCACAGTAGTTGTGACATTTAGAATAGTCACTACACAGAGGTGTGATTGTTATGAAACTTGGAGACATTACCATTCATGTATATTTAGGAGACTCAATTAATGAAATGAGCACCTCCCCCATTTATTGTTTTTTAGCCATCATGTAACGAAGAAAGGGAAAGGGGGGATACCTAGTCAGTTGTACCCTGAATTCATTCAACTGAAATGGTGTTCTTTCGAGCCATCCCCCTTCATGTCTTTTAGCATCAGGAAGAATGACGCCATTCCCTTCATGTTTATTAGCATAGGTAAATGAGCCATTCCCTTCATGTGTTTTAGCATAAGGAAGAATGGAGCCATTCCCCTCTATGTTTTATTAGCATCAGAAGGAATGAGCATTCCCCTTCTATGTTTTCTTAGCATAGGAATAATGAGCCATACCCCTTCATGTGTTTTAGCATCAGGAAGAATGAGCCATTCCCTTCGGTTATTAGCTCCAAGAATGAGCCATTCCCTTCAAGTGTTTTAGCATCAGGAAAATAGAATCCTCCTTCATGTGTTTTAGCATCAGGAAGATGAGCCATCTCCCTTATGTGTTTATCAATCAGTGACACGGAGCCATTCCCCTTCATGTTTATGTTAGCATCAGGAATCTTGTTTCGGTCTCGTTTTCGCGTACAAACCGTGTGTTTTCTTCTTCTTTCTTTCATCCCTTGGGGAATCATGCGAGAGATTGGTTGAAGTCTCTCTGTATTCTGAGTAACATCTAAGAAACCAACATGTAACGCTTGGACTCCTCTACCAACAGTTCAGACTCTGACAATCAAATCAAATCAAATGTATTTATATGCCCTTCGTATATCAGCTGATTATCCTTCAAAAGTGCTGTACAGAAACCCAGCCTAAAACCCCAAACAGCAAGCAATGCAGGTGTAGAAGCACGGTGGCTAGGAAAAACTCCCTAGAAAGGCCAGAACCTAGGAAGAAACCTAGAGAGGAACCAGGCTATGAGGGGTGGCCAGTCCTCTTCTGGCTGTGCCGGTTGGAGATTATAACAGAACATGGCCAAGATGTTCAAATGTTCATAAATGACCAGCATGGTCAAATAATAATAATCACAGTAGTTGTCGAAGAGTGATTGACAGCCTAAAGTTGAATTCCTTGCATGTGTAACAGGGTTAGACACGGTCACACGGGGCCCAGGATTATTCCCTTGGTGGAGAGACAGATATGATCTATGTATCGTCATGGTGTACACTGTACGTCCGTCCTTTCTTACTTCTTCAAATAGATGTTTCAAAGAGAGAAATGTAAAAGCCAATGTAAGTGACTCTGGATATCTCGACCAATGGGTCGTGGTCATGCTCATTACAAGGGTAACACCCTCAATGCCTGATAATCAGGTTAGAAATGGTGCTCCTCTCCTCAGTCCTCCGAGAGCACCTAGGGAGCAGGTCTGCAGTGCTGTGCACGCTGATGAGGAGCAATGGAGAGACCTCGGTACGTTCAGTAGGGCACGAAATGGAAGAAAAACAGTCTGAAACAAGGAGGTATAATCTGAACTCGTCCAATAAGAAACCCTTGTCTTCATTTTTATTTATTTTTTTACGATTTTTGTTAACGTTTTTCCTTGGCTACGACGTGTGCCCTAATGAATACGGGCCCCCTCCTGTCTAATGTTTAGAGAAGTGTTCTACCGTTTAACAACAAGACACTAGCATCCAAAGACAATAGGTATGATTGGATGCTCTGACTAAGACTGTAACAAATCACATGCTACCTTACTCGTTACTGCAACGTGGTTGAAACATCTCAGACTCAGTAGTGTCTGCATTGCCGTACTGTGTCTCTTCCTTGTCTCCTGGTTAGATGAATGGAGAGAATATTGTACTTTTTGGAATGTCAAACTGTGATTATGTGTAAAAGGGGGATGACCATTATCATAACAGCATAATAGCGTCCATTTAACATTCAGAGAATTGCAGCCCGGACCTGATAAAATGGCCTAATGAAGGCTTTGGCAATTAGGATAATGGATTTGGCCTCCAATAATACTGTTTACATGGCTGCTTCCTCTAATGACGCTGTTATCCAGGAGACTGCAATCATTGGCTCAGCTCAATCAGACGCAGGATAAATGGAGGTACACCTAGCTAAAAATAGTTTAGTTTGAGATGAGACTACATTTGACGAGTGACCACACAGATCAAAATCTGCTGTTTTTTTTATTTAAATGTTAGTTATCTTACTATACACTGTGTGGTTCGAGCTCTGAATGCTGATTGGCTGAAAGACGTGGTATGTCCAGACCGTATACCACGGGTATGACAAAACATTTATTTTTACTATTCTAATTACGTTGGTAACTAGACAGGGCAGCGTAGACCCTCTATCAAAAATAACCACGAAACAGCAGCCATTAGTAGGGAGGAGATCTTCTCAAATCTACCCTCTGGTTGTAAATGTTAAACTAGTAAACAATAGCAGTGTTGTTGGACCATCCAAAGCCTCAGCCAGACCATTACCTCTTGTAACGGCAGGTTTCCTCCTCTTCGTCTGAAGAGGAGGTGTAGCAGGGATCGGACCAAGACGCAGCGTGGTAAGTGTCCATGTTTTAATATAATCCACTGAAACACGACAAAAAATACAAAATAACAAAGTAACCTAACCGAAACAGTCCCGTGTGGCACGAACACAGGAAAACAAACACCCACAAACCAACAGTGAAAACAGGCAACCTAAATATGGTTCCCAATCAGAGACAATGCAAAACACCTGTCTCTGATTGAGAACCATATCAGGCCAAATGACAACCCTAAACATAGAAACACATAACATAGACTGCCCACCCCAACTCACGCCCTGACCATACTAACTAAAGACAAAACAAAGGAACAATAAAGGTCAGAACGTGACACCTCTAATGAACCTGGTGACCCAGGTTGAATCTCATCCATATTTAACAGTACTTGTTCATCTCTGTTAGGCTCGTGGCCATATTTCAGCAGCTAGCCCTTCCTTCCTCTCGCTCTGCCTTGTCACAGAGCATCTGCTGGTTGAGAGAGATTGATGAGTGCTGAGGGAACCTAACTGTGCACGCGGGCTAGGTCCCAAAATGGCCTCCCAGATCTCCCCCCTCGGGCTGGGCAGGAACAGGAACTGTTTCCTGGAACTCTGCCAGTTACAGCCACTGCATTGGTACTGCATCCTCTGGCTGGCTCCGAGGATTAAACCTGAGGAAAATAGTCTTGGAGAAGTCGAGTTTCAATATCACGCAGCAGCAGCATAATATTGTCCAAGTAGGCAGGTCAGGCAGTGGTAGACTAATGTAGAACACACTGTATGCAGTATCTGTTCCCAAAACGGATGAAGAAAAAAAAAAACACACACTTCATCTGCCTAATCCAATCGAAAGTACATCTGCATGGCACATAGAAACATGGTGGGGGTTACATTGGACGTTGCTATAAAGAGAGATAGATGTTTTATTGTGAATGAGACACTATTTGGATCGAGGGTATGAGACCTCCTTAGAAGAAGGGAGGGAATAAAAGGAGTGAGAGAGAGAGAAACAGGAAGAGTGAGAGAGAGAAAAGGGAAGAGTGAGAGAGGGAAATAGGAAGAGTGAGAGAGAGTGAGAGAGAGAGAAACAGGAAGAGTGAGAGAGAGAAAAGGGAAGAGTGAGAGAGGGAAATAGGAAGAGTGAGAGAGAGAGAAACAGGAAGAATGAGAGAGAGAAACAGGAAGAGAGTGAGAGAGAAACAGGAAGAGTGAGTGAGAGAAACAGGAAGAGAGTGAGAGAGAAACAGGAAGAATGAGAGAGAGGGAGGGAGAGAGAGAGAGAGAGAGAAAGAGGGAGAATGAGAGAGAGAGGCAGAAAGAGAGTGAGAGAGAGAAACAGGAAGAGTGAGGGCGAGAGAGAAACAGGAAGAGTGAGGGCGAGAGAGAAACAGGAAGAGTGAGGGCGAGAGAAACAGGAAGAGTGAGAGAGAAACAGGAAGAGTGAGAGAGAGAAGCAGGAAGAGAGTGAGAGAGAGAGAGAAACAGGAAGAGTGAGAGAGAGAGAGAAACAGGAAGAGTGAGGGCGAGAGAAACAGGAAGAGTGAGAGAGAAACAGGAAGAGTGAGAGAGAGAAACACAATCCAGGAATATTAAGACACGGTTTAGGCTTTCTCATCACAATGAGGCTTTCTGTGTCTTCTGCTGGGTTACTATTGTTAGGTGTTTAAATCAGGTCTTATCAGAGCCGTGCAGCTCTCTGGTCCATCACTGTTTTGTAAAGCAACTCTCTCTGGGCACAGCCTTTAATACATACAGATAAATCGAAATAGAATCCACCAGTGGAGGCTCCTCAGAGGAGGAAGGGGAGGATCATCCTCCTCAGTGAATTTCATAAAAATAAAAATAGTGAAACGTTAAAAGAATAAAAACTATACTAAATATATTCACGTCATCAAGTAATTGATTAAAACACAAATGTTTTGCAATGGCCTCAACAGCACTCTGTAGGGTAGCACCATGGTGTAGCCGGAGGATAGCTAGCTTCCGTCCTCCTCTGGGTACACTGACTCCAATACAAAACCTAGGAGGCTCATGTTTTCATGTTTATTTGAATAAACATGAAAAGGTGAACGTAAGCAGTACACAGAATTCCAAATAGGCTACATGTTAAACATCATTTAAACACTCTAAATAGGTTACATATAAACACTCTAAATAGGTTACATATAAACACTCTAAATAGCTACATGTTAAACATCATTTAAACACTCTAAATAGGCTACATGTTAAACATAATTTAAACACTCTAAATAGGCACATGTTAAACATCATTTATACACTCTAAATAGGCGACATGTTAAACATCATTAAACACTCTAAATAGGCTACATGTTAAACATCATTTATACACTCTAAATAGGCTACATGTTAAACATCATTTAAACACTCTAAATAGGCTACATGTTAAACATCATTTAAACACTCTAATAGGCTACATGTTAAACATCATTTAACACTCTAAATAGGCTACATGTTAATACATAATTTAAACACTCTAAATAGGCTACAGGTTAAACATCATTTAAACACTCTAAAATAGGCTACATGTTAAACATATTAAACACTCTAAATAGGCTACATGTTAACACATCATTATACACTCTAAATAGGCTACATGTTAAACATAATTTAAACACTCTAAATAGGCTACAGTGTTAAACATGTTAAACATCATTTAAACACTCTAAATAGGCTACATGTTAAACATCATTTAAACACTCTAAATAGGTCAGGAGCCAGACAGGGAGCCTAAGAAGGAACGAAAAATGAATCATTTTAGGCTATATTATTTCAAGGCTATAGCCTACAAAGAAATACATTGTGAAGCATTTGTGAGTGTGCCACAATTAGACTGGTAGGGACATAAAGCTGTCAGCATTTAAACATCTTGTTGTATTAAATCATTATAGTCTATAAATTGCGTATATAGGCTCTGATTTACTCGGAATGAAATACAGATTAAATGAAAAATGACTCATTAGTGCCTTTTGAATTCATTTTTAGAATTAATTTGGCCTGTCTGTGGCTTCAGGCTCATGTGATGGTACCTGGAGAGCAGGTCGTCAGTGGAGAATATCCTCTCTACACTTACTCACCGGGGATGCTAAACACCCTTTTGGTCAGTCTTTCCAGGCTGAGCAGAGATGCAAAGTTGTTTTTTGTTTTTGTCTATAGGTAGGCCTAAAGATTTTAGGCAAAAGCTCCTTGAACGTGGGAATATGCCAGGCCTATTGGGCTAAAATCAATTATGGCCTCTTGTATGGAAAATAGAATAAACACGAACGAAACGTTTAAGAGATCAGATTTTTTTTGTTTATAAATATTTTTGCTACAATGACACACTTAGTTATCTACCCACCTCGTTCCTTTCTTACAGCATATGCACCCAGTCAGTACACCATCATGCTTTCAGGATAGGTTTCTAATAAGATTACACAATGACGTCACTGCATGGCCTCTCTTGGTCCTCATCTTTGTAAGTCGCTTTGATTTAGCACCTGTGTGGTTTATCAGTTTCTTAATGAAAATATTGAGTGAACTCTGCGACAGTAGCTAAAACAAGGGGCTATAGCAGCACACAAGTAGACTACAGATGCATTCTGGGCCGGGCGTGCTCTGAGCTCGTGACGTGAGCGCTATTGGAGAGAAATTGGAAGTGGCGAAAAGGCCAACGCTCCAGCCTTTGGGAATCTTGCTCCGTGCTCCGGTCAAATTAGGCACACTCCGCTCCCTCGCTGCAGCTCTGCGCTGCTCTGCTCACATACTCTGGTTTGGACACAACAGACAGGAGTTGGCAGATCGGCTGTACCGACTTCAGACGAGTCTCCTGACACTTGTGGAGGTCCTAGAAAAAAAATGGAGAACATCATTTGTGTTTGTGAGAGTCTCATCTTTCAATAGTTGGCCAACTAATAGTGTTGGCCAAACCGTTCGGACGCTACAGATGAGTTTGTGAAATGACCGATTTTTGTAATATCTCGTGGTCTGACAAACACCTCTCTAGCTCTATCACCTTTCACCGTAGATGCGGAAGTACGACATTGGCAGATGTGCTGGATTGAGACGCATCCAATGAAACAAACAGATACAGTCTCTAGCTTAACCTGCCTGATTTTTATGGAGATTATTTTATTATGCTAATCGTTTAAATTGACTTGAATGAGCACACCCAATATAATATAAATGAATGGGCACACCTGTTATAATTGAATTGAATGGGCACACCCGTTCTAATTGAATTGAATGGGCACACCTATTATAATTGAATTGAATGAGCAGACCTATTATAATTTAATTGAATTGGCATACACGTTATAATTGATTGAATGGGCACACCTGTAATAATTTATATGAATGGGCACACCCATTATAATTTAATTGAATGGGCACACCCATTATAATTGAATTGAATGGGCACACCCATTATAATTGAATTGAATGGGCACACCCGTTGTAATTGACATGAATAATCACACCCATTATAATTGAATTGAATGGGCACACCCGTTACAATTTAATTGAATGGGCACAGCCATTATAATTGATATGAATGGGCACACATATTATAATTGAATTGAATGGGCACACCCGTTGTAATTGACATGAATAATCACACCCATTATAATTGAATTGAATGGGCACACCCGTTACAATTGACTTGAATGGACAAACCCGTTCTATGGATTCTATTTCTATAGACAGACACAGCCAGGCTACAGAGCTACAGAGTGACAGGCCACCCGGAGACTGAGGCAACCGCCATCCTTCTGTCACAACCACACATTCAGCCAATCCCAAGGCACTCCCTATCCCTTCCTGTTTCCAGATCTGAAAGGGTTTGGATTAGTACAAGCAGTCCTCTACTACAGACAGAGAGACAGATCCAGCTAGGCTCCAGTACAGTGAGACTGGCTGGCCCACCCTGTGACTGAGGCAGAAACCATATTACCGTCAGTCAGTCACACTCTGTTTCCATGCTCCCGTTGTACCGAACTGCAGCCTCTACTCTCCTCCATGTTGGGGTTTCAATCTGGATCGTTAGTGCACTGCCAAGACAGTGTTAGTCTCTGACTGGCTCCTGTCATTATTATTAACATGATGAGTCTCTCTGACTGGCTACTGTCATTATTATCAACATGATGAGTCTCTGACTGACTCCTGTCATTATTATCAACATGACCGAGTCTCTGACTGAACTCCTGTCATTAAACATTTGATGTCCCAGTTCATATTCGATGATTAGTCTCTGACTGCTCCTGTCATTATTATCAACATGATGAGTCTCTCTGACTGGCTCCTGTCATTATTATCAACATGATGAGTCTCTGACTGGCTCCTGTCATTATTATCAACATGATGAGTCCTCTGACTGGCTCCTGTCATTATTCTCACATGATGAGTCCTCTGACTGGACTCTGTCATTATTATCAACATGATGAGTCTCTGGCTGACTCCTGATTACAAGACAGCTCTCTGATGCCCTGTCATTATTATACATGATGAGTCTCTCTGACTGACTTCCTGTCATTATTATCAACATGATGAGTCTTCTGACTGGACTCTGTCATTATTTC
>NW_019957711.1:240341-248168 GCF_002910315.2 Salvelinus sp. IW2-2015 | reverse complement strand
ATTGTGGCTTCTAACAGTATGTGGCCCTAGTATATGTGGCCCTAAACAGTATTTGTGGCTCTAACCAGTGTATTGTGGCCACACAGTATTGTGTGCTCTCAACAGTATTGTGGCCCTAGTCAGTATTGTGGCCCTAAACAGTATTGGTGGCTCCTAACAGTAATGTGGCCCTAAGTAGTGGCTAAAGTATGTGGGCTCTTAAAGTATGTGCCTAGTATAGTGTGGCCCTAAACAGTATTTGTGGCCCCCTAGTACGTAATTGTGGCCCTACACAGTATTGTTGGCTCTAAATGTGCCAGTAGTTGTGGCTCTACAAGTATTGTGGCCTAGACTAGTTTGTGGCCTAAACAGTGTGGCTAACATGATGTGGGCTCTAACAGAATATTGTGGCCCTAATAGTCATTGGTGCCCTAGTAGTATTGGTGGCCTCTACGTATTGTGGCCCCTACCAGTAATTGTGGCCTAACAGTATTGTGCCTACCAGTATTGTGGCTCTAACAGTATTGTGGCCCTACCAGTATTGTGGCCCTAACAGTATTGTGGCCCTAACAGTATTGTGGCCCTGTAGTATTGTGGCTCTAACAGTATTGTGGCCCTAGTAGTAGTGTGGCCCTAACAGTATTGTGGCCCTAGTAGTATTGTGGCCCTAACAGTATTGTGGCCCTATCAGTATTGTGGCCCTAGTAGTATTGTGGCTCTAACAGTATTGTGGCTCTAGTAGTATTGTGGCTCTAACAGTAGTGTGGCCCTAACAGTATTGTGGCTCTAACAATATTGTGGCCCTATCAGTATTGTTGCCCTAGTAGTATTGTGGCTCTAACAGTATTGTGGCCCTAGTAGTATTGTGGCTCTAACATATTGTGGCTCTAACAGTATTGTTGCCCTAAACAGTATTGTGGCCCTAGTAGTTTGTGGCTCTAACAGTATTGTGGCCCTAGTAGTATTGTGGCTCTAACAGTATTGTGGCCCTAGTAGTATTGTGGCTCTAACAGTATTGTGGCCCTAACAGTATTGTGGCCCTACCAGTATTGTGGCTCAACAGTATTGTGGCCCTAGTAGTATTGTGGCCCTAACAGTATTGTGGCCCTAACAGTATTGTGGCCCTAGTAGTATTGTGGCTCTAACAGTATTGTGGCCCTAGTAGTATTGTGGCCCTAACAGTATTGTGGCCCTACAGTATTGTGGCTCTAACAGTATTGTGGCCCTAGTAGTATTGTGGCCCTAACAGTATGTGGGCCCTAACAGTATTGTGGCCCTAACAGTATTGTGGCTCTAACAGTATTGTGGCTCTAACAGTATTGTGGCCCTAGTAGTATTGTGGCCCTAACAGTATTGTGGCTCTAGTGGTATTGTGGCCCTAACAGTATTGTGGCTCTAACAGTATTGTGGCCCTAGTAGTATTGTGGCTCTAACAGTATTGTGGCTCTAGTAGTATTGTGGCCCTAGTAGTATTGTGGCTCTATTAGTATTGTGGCCCTACCAGTATTGTGGCCCTATCAGTATTGTGGCCCTAGTAGTATTGTGGCTCTAACAGTATTGTGGCCCTACAGTATTGTGGCCCTAGTAGTATTGTGGCCCTAACAGTATTGTTGCCCTAACAGTATTGTGGCCCTACAGTATTGTGGCTCTAGTACTATTGTGGCTCTAGTAGTATTGTGGCCCTAACAGTATTGTGGCTCTAACAGTATTGTGGCCCTACAGTATTGTGGCCCTAGTAGTATTGTGGCCCTAACAGTATTGTGGCCCTAACAGTATTGTGGCCCTACAGTATTGTGGCTCTAGTAGTATTGTGGCCCTAACAGTATTGTGGCCCTACAGTATTGTGGCTCTAGTAGTATTGTGGCTCTAACAGTATTGTGGCCTATCAGTATTGTGGCCCTAACAGTAATTGGTGGCTCTAACAGTATTGTGGCCCATACAGTATTGTTGCCCTATCAGTATTGTGGCCCTAACAGTATTGTGGCTCTAACAGTATTGTGGCCCTAGTAGTATTGTGGCTCTAACAGTATTGTGTCCCTACAGTATTGTGGCCCTAACAGTATTGTGGCTCTAACAGTATTGTGGCCCTAGTAGTTTTGTGGCCCTAGTAGTATTGTGGCCCTAGTAGTATTGTGGCCCTAACAGTATTGTGGCTCTAACAGTATTTTGGCTCTAACAGTATTGTGGCCCTAGTAGTATTGTGGCCCTAACAGTATTGTGGCCCTAACAGTATTGATAAGGTAACCATCAACAGAATTACACTCAATATCAAAATTGTCTAGATGTTGTGTTAATGTGAATGTGATGACACTTAGTAAAGGAAACCTTCGCCCTTCTAACTTCCTCTTTTCAAATTGCTTTCAATTACTGTGAGTGATGAAGGGAGGAAGGAAACCCCCCCCGGGGAGAAAAACGCCGTGATGATTATCATTAGTATTAATGTTTAATGATCAACTTAATTCTCATCCAAGCATCGCTGCCTCGGTGCAGTCAAGTTGACAAGATGAGGCTCGTGACAGTGATATGTAAATGTGACTTAATGAGTCTATCACAGATTGTCATAATCATTTAAAATCATTTAATTAATACAAAAAAAAAATATATATATTAACCTGCACAGTTAATCTATTCCTTATTATTATTATTATTACATATACATTATTTTAAACTGCTCTGTCAAATGAGTCAAGCCTAAGTAAATGTGACCGAACAAGAGAGAATGAATCATTTAGTGTATGAAACCAAACAAATAGACAGATGAGGTGGGAGTTGTTTTTTTTCTTCGGGAAATGCGGCTGATCCGTTGCCTTGGCAGCCTGCAATTATCGTTAATTATATCCCAGGATTATTTTCCTGTTCGGAATTAGAATTGGTTTAATTTGGTTTAATTTGGATTCCGCAATCAGAATTTTGATTAAGGCAGGGATATTGCACTGACAATTAGTACAGCGCTGATTCTGAAACGAGAGAGATGGAGCGGTGAGGAAAAGTGAAGAAAAGTGACTTTCCACAACAACAAAAGAAGAAAAAACAACAACAATAACAATCCCCCTCTTTCGGGGTTGTAATTCCCCAGGTTAAGCTCTACTTGGTCAAGCTCAATATTTTACTGAAACGTATGATCCTGTGAAGCAAAACTTAGCCGTGGCCTGGCGAAAGGTGTGTGAGAGATGTTCACACAAGGGACATGGTGGGTAAATTTTTATTTTATTTTTAGAAAACGTTCGGGCTGAGGTTGTTCCGCTCAGAGCTCCCAAGTTGTTCTCTCTGTGGAGAGACGGTGGTCAGTTTTCATGAGCCATCAGGTTGTTCATACGCATTGGTACATCCAAAATGGCTCCAGATTGGCACCGTTTTCCCTACGAATAACACGGAACAGGGTGTCATGTAGGGTGTCAATAATGGAACAGGGTGTCAATAATGGAACAGGGTGTCAATAATGGAATAGGGTGTCAATAATGGAATAGTGTGTCATGTAGGGTGTCAATAATGGAATAACATGGAATAGTGTGTCATGTAGGGTGTCAATAATGGAACAGGGTGTCAATAATGGAATATGGTGTCAATAATGGAACAGGGTGTCATGTAGCGTGTCAATAATGGAATAGGGTGTCAATAATGGAATAGGGTGTCAATAATGGAATAGTGTGTCATGTAGGGTGTCAATAATGGATTAGGGTGTCATGTAGGGTGTCAATAATGGAACAGGGTGTCAATAATGGAATAGGGTGTCAATAATGGAATAGTGTGTCATGTAGGGTGTCAATAATGGAATAGGGTGTCAATAATGGAACCTCCTACATGAACCTAATCCATTATTGCGACCTTACATGACCCTGTTCGTGTTATTCCCTATTGACACCTTCATGACCCCATCATATATTGCCACACGACATGATCTACAATCCATATTGACACCTATGCACTTCCATTATTGACACCCTACAATGAACCTATCCTAACCCATCTATTGACACACCTGGTTCCATTATTGAACCTGTTCATTATTGACACACTACATGACATAACTATGACACCTATTCATTTGACACCGCATTCATTATTGACACCCTACTCACCCTGTTCCATTATTGACACCTACAATGACACCCTGTTCCATTATTGACACCCTACATGACACCTTTCCATTATTGACACCTATCATTGAACCCCATTCCATTATTGACACCTCTGACATCCCTTTCCATTATGACACCCTAACCATGACCCTAATCCCATTAATTGACACCTAATTCCATTATTGACACTGACTGACAGCCCTATTATCTTATTGACACCCTTACATGACCCTAATCCATTATTGCACCACATACTATGACACCCTATTCCATTATTGCACCCTACATACCATTATTGACCTACATGACTATTCCATTATTGACACCCTACATATTGACACCCTGTTCCATTATTGACACCCTACATGACACCCTAATCATTATTGACACCCTATCATGACCCCTTTCGTGATTATTCCACTATTGACACACCTTCATGACCAATTCCATTATTGACACCTACTGATCTAATCATTATCTGACACCTATTCCATTATTGACACCCTACATTGACACCCCTATCCATTTTTGACACCCTATTCCATTATTGACACCTACCACTGGTTCATTACTTGACACCCTACATGACACCCTATTCTCATTATCTGACACCCATTCATTATTGAACCTATTCGTTTTCACCCTACATGACGCTGTCCATTATTGACACCTACTAATGAACACTGTTCCATTTATTGACACCTCATGAACCTAATCCATTATTGACACCCTATTCCATTATTGACACCCATAATTAGACACCTACATGAACCCTAATCATTATTGACACCCTACATGACACCCTATTCCATTATTGACACCCTATTCCTTTTGACACCTATTCATTTTGACACCCTACATAGACACCTATTCATTATTGACACCCATTCCATTATATGACACCCTATTCCATTATGCACCACTCCTGTTCCATTATTGACACCTACATGAACCCTGTTCCATTATTGACCACTACATGACACCCTATTCCATTATTGACACCTGTTCCATTATTGACACCTATATGAACACTAATCCATTATTGACACCACCTATTCATTATTGACCCTATTCCTATTGACCCCTACTGACACTGTTCATTATTGACACCCTACATGACACACTATTCCATTATTGACACCTAATTCCATTATTGACACCCTTTCCATTATTGAACCCTACATGACACCCTAATCATTATTGAACCACCTACATGATCACACTATTCCATTATTGACACCCTAATCCATTATTGAACCTACATGACCCCTGTTCATATTGAACCCTACATGACACACTATCCATTATGACACCCTATTCATTATTGACACCCTGTCCATTATGACCCTACATGACACCTAATCCATTATTGACACCCTACATGACACACTATCCATTATTGACCACCCTGTTCCATTATTGACACCCTACATGAACACTATTTCATTATTGAACCCTATCCATTATTGACACCCTATAATGACACCTATCCATTATTGACACCCTCTATTCATTATTGACACCCTATTCATTATTGACACCTATATGACAACCTATTCCATTATTGACACCTATTCATTATTGCCATATTCATATTGAACCCCATATGACACACTATTCCATTATTGACACACCATTTTTGCACCCTGTCATTATTGACACCTACATGACACACTATTCCATTATTGACACCTATTCCATTATTGCACCGTTCCTATTATTGACACCTACATGACACCCTAATCATTTTGACATATACACCTATTCATTATTGACACCCTATTCCATTATTGACACCTATTCCATATTGACCTACGCTAATGAACCCTGTTCATTATTGACACCATATTGACACCTTTATTGACACCTTCATTTTGACACGCTACATGACACACTTTCCATTTCATTATGACACCTACATGACATTCCATGTATCCATTATTGACACCGCATATTCCATTATTGACACCCTTTTCCATTATTGACACCTGTTCTTATGACCTAATGAAACCCTGTCTCGTGTTATTCGTAGGAAACGGTGCAATTGGAGCCATTTTGATGTACAATGCGTAAGACAACTGATGGCTCATGAAAACTGACCACCGTCTTCACAGAGAGAACAACTTGGGAGCTCTGAGGCGGAAAACCTCAGCCCGAACGTTTTCTAAAAATAATAAAAATTTACCCACCATGTCCCTTGTGTGAACATCTTCACAACCTTTCGCCAGGCAGGCTAGTTTGCTTCACAAGGGAATACGTTCAGTAAATATTGAGCTTGACCAAGTAGAGCTTACCTGGGGAATACAACCCCGAAAGAGGGGATTGTTATTGTTGTTGTTTTTCTTCTTGTTGTTGGGAAGTACTTTTCTTCACTTTTCCTACAGCTCATCTCTCTTCGTTTCAAGAATCAGCGCTGTACTAATTGTCAGTGCAATATCCCTGCCTTAATCAAATTCTGTGCGGAATCCAAATTAAACCAAATTAAACCAATTTAATTCCGAACAGGAAAATAATCCTGGGATAATTTAACGATAATTGCAGGCTGCCAAGGCAACGGATAGCCGCATTTCCCGAAGAAAAAAAACAACTCCCACCTATCTGTCTATTTGTTTGGTTTCATACACTAAATGATTCATTCTCTCTGTTGGCTCACATTTACTTAGGCTTGACTCATTTGACAGAGCAGTTTAAAAATAATGTATATGTAATAATAATAATAATAAGGAATAGATTAACTGTGCAGGTTAATATATTATATTTTTTTTTTGTATTAATTAAATGATTTAAAATGATTATGACAATCTGTGATAGACTCATTAAGTACATTTACATATCACTGTCACGAGCCTCATCTTGTCAACTTGACTGCACCGATGGCAGCGATGCTTGGATGAGAATTAAGTTGATCATTAAACATTAATACTAATGATAATCATCACGGCGTTTTTCTCCCCGGGGGGGGTTTTCTTCCTCCTTCATCACTCACAGTAATTGAAAAGCAATTTAAAAGAGGAAGTTAGAAGGCGGAAGGTTTCCTTTACTAAGTGCATCGTTATCACACGTCACATTAACACAAAATCTAGACAATTTTTGATATTTGAGTGTAATTTCTGGTTGATTGGTTACCTTATCAAATCGTAGACTGTTAGGGCCCATTATAGGGACTACTGTTAGAACGCCAAAATCTGTTGAGCCCATACGTTAGGGGCCAAATACTACTAGGGCCAAATACAGCTAGAGGGCCACAAAATAACTAGGGCACAATACTGTTAGGCAACATACGTTAGGGCACTAATACTGGTAAGGGACACAATAACTGTTGAGCAAATACTCTAGGGCCGACAATACTGTTAGAGAGCAATACTGTTAGGGCCAAATACTGATAGGGCAACAATATGTATGGGCAAAACTGTTAGATCGCAAATACTGTTGGGCACAATACGATAGGGCCAATACTGTTAGAGCAAATATACTAGAGACACAATTGTGGGCCACAAAACGTTAGGGCACAATATACTAGAGCCACATATGTAGGGCGACATAAATGTTAGGCACAATACTGTTAGGGCAATACACTAGGGACAGTCTAGTAGGGCCACAATATGTTAGAGCACATATGTTAGCGGGACAATACACTAGGCACATAGTATAGAGAAATACTGTAGGGCCACAATATGTTTTGGGCACAATATGTTGAGGGCACAATACTATAGGGCCACATACTGTAGGGCACAATATGTTAGGCCACAATACTACTAGGGCCACATAA
>NW_019957711.1:226884-238628 GCF_002910315.2 Salvelinus sp. IW2-2015 | reverse complement strand
ATCCCATTATTGACACAACTACATGACATCCCTAATCCATTATTTGACACCCATTCCATTATTGACACCCTACATGACACCCTTTCCATTATTGACACCCTGTTCCTATTATTGACCACCCTGTTCCATTATTGACACCCTACATGACACCCTAATCCATTATTGACACCCTATTCCATTATTGACACCCTATATCCATTTGACACCCTACATGACCCTGTTCCATTATTGACACCCTAATGACACCCTGTTCCATTATTGACACCCTACATGACACCCTGTTCCATTTGACACCCTACATGACACCCTATTCCATTATTGACACCCTACATGACACCCTGTTCCATTATTGACACCCTACATGACACCCTAATCCATTATTGACACCCTCATTCCCATTATTGGACACCCTATTCCATTATTGACACCCTACATGACACCCTATCCATTATTGACCCTTACATGACACCCTATTCCATTATTGACACCCTATTCCATTATTGACTAACGACACCCTATTCCATTATTGACACCCTACATGACACCCTGTTCCATTATTGACACCCTACATGACACCCTTAATCTCATTATTGACACCCTACATGGACACCCTGTTCCGTGTTATTCCACTATTGACACCCTTCATGACACCCCCAATCCATTATTGACACATACATGACATCCTAATCCATTATGACACCCTATTCCATTATTGACACCCTACATGACACCCTATTCCCATTTTTTGACACCCTATTCCATTATATGACAACCTGTTCCATTATTGACACCCTACATGACACCCTAATCCATTATTGACACCCTATTCCATTATTGCACCCTATTCCATTATTGACACTACATGAACCCTGTTCCATTATTGGACACCCTACATGACACCCTGTTCCATTATTGACACCCTACATGACACCCTAATCCATGTATTTTGACACCCCTATTCCATTATTGACACCCTATTCCATTATTGACACCCTTACTGACACCTAATCCATTATTGACACCACTACATGACACCCATTCCATATTCACCATTTATTGACACCCTAATTCCATTATTGACACCCTACATGACACCCTATTTCCATTATTGACACCCTATTCCATTATTGACACCCTATTCCATTATTTGACACCCTGTTCCATTATTGACACCCTACATGACACCCCTGTTCCATTAAATTGACACCTACATTACAACCCTATTCCATTATTGACACCCTGTTCATTATTGACACCCTATATGAACACACGTTCCATTATTGACACCCTATTCCATTATTGACACCCTATTTCCATTATTGACACCCTACATGAACCCTGTCATTATTGACACCCTACATACGACACTATTCCATTATTGACACCCTATTCCATTATTGACACCCTTTCCATTATTGACACCCTACATGACACCCTAATGCCATTATTGAACCACCCTACATGACACACTATTCCATTATGACACCCTAATCCATTATTGACACCCTACTATGACACCCTGTTCCATATTGACACACCTACATGACACCACTATTTCATTATTGACACCCTATTCATTATTGACACCCTGTTACCATTAGTACACCCTACATGCACCCTAATCCATTATTGACACGCCTACATGACACACCTATTCCATTATTGACACCCTGTTCCATTATTGACCACCCTTTACATGACACACTATTCCATTTATTGACACCCTATCCATTATTGACACCCTATATGACACACTATTCCATTATTGACACCCTATTCCATTATTGACACCCTTATTCGAGGGTGTCAATAATGGAATAGGGTGTCAATAATGGATTAGTGTGTCATGTAGGGTGTCAATAATGGAACAGGGTGTCATGTAGGGTGTCAATAATGGAACAGGGTGTCAATAATGGAATAACATGGAGCAGGGTGTCATGTGTGATGCATGAATAGAGACCGGTAGGGAGTAAAGTCTCTGATGTTTTGGCGACTCCACGTTAGCTCGGCTGTGAAACACAGCTTTCCCTCCCAACCATAGAGCTCCATCATGGGGCTGTATGAAAGGGAAGATAATGTTTTGCTTGAGGTAAACGAACTTAGAAAATGTCTTATCACCTTCCAAATATAGAGTTATGTTACTGCACCACGGTGTGTTAATACCTCTCCAGTCACACACAATATGCAAAGTCGGTTTACCCCCTCCCCAAAAAATACTAGACCTGCTTCGTTTATTTGCTACCCTATCTTCAATAATTATTATTTTTGTCACGATGTTCGTCTGAGGAAGAAGGAGTAGACCAAATCGCAGCGTGGTACGTGTTCATGATGTTTTAATATAGCCTGAACACTGAAACAAAAAAAAAAACGTGGAACTAAAACGCAACAGTTCTGTCAGGCACTCACACAAAACAGGAAATAACTACCCACAAAACACAGGTGGGAAAAGGGCTACCTAAGTATGGTTCTCAATCAGAGACAACGATAGACAGCTGCCTCTGATTGAGAACCATACCAGGCCAAACACATAGAAATAGACAACATAGAACAAAAACATAGAATGCCCACCCCAACTCACGCCCTGACCAACCAAAATAGAGACATGAAAAAGTAACTAAGGTCAGAGAATTTTGCATATTTTCTTTTTTTTTAAATCACGTTGATCGTGTTTTTCTTATCTTATTGAACATTGGTTTGTTAAATTTCTCAGTGAAGATATACAATAGGCAACATTTTGCCATGGGTATAGTGAAACGGATACATTTCTCTGGGCCCTCAGTGTTGACCTTGTTGAGCCGAACCATTGAAGCCCTGGCTCTGTGTCTTTGTTGTCCTGGCTCTCAGTGTCTTTGTCTGAACCAAGACACTCCATTATGTCTGAACCAAGAAACTCCATTATGTCTGAACCAAGAAACTCCATTATGTCTGAACCAAGAAACCACCCAAGTTAGTAGCATCTGAACCAAGATAATCATCGCATTTTCTGAAACCAAGAAACTCCATTATGTTTGAACCAAGAACTCCATTAGTCTGAAACCAAGAACTCCATTATGTCCTGAACCAAAGAAAACTCCATTATGTCTGACAAGAAACTCCATTATGTCTGAACAAACCCTAAAAACTCCATTATTGTCTGAACCAAAGAAACTCCATTATGGTCTGAACCGAATGAAACATCCAGTTATGTCTGACCAAGAAACTCCATTATGTCTCTGAAAACCAAGAAACTCCATTATGTCTGAACCAAGAAACTCATATTATGTCTGAACCAAGAAACTCTATCTTATGTTGAACCAAGAAATCTCCATTATCTGAAACCAAGAAAACTCTATTATGTCTAACCAAGAACTCCATTATGTCTAACCAAGAAATCTATGTCTAGAAACTCTATATGTCTGAACCAAGAAACTTCCATTATGTCTGAACCAAGAAACTCCATTATGTCTGAAACTCAAGAAAACTCCATTATGTCTGAAACCAAGAACTCCATTATGTCTAAACCAAGAAACTCCATTAGTCCTGAAACCAAGAAAACTCCTATTATGTCTGAACCAAGAAACTCCATTATGTCTGAACCAAGAAACTCCATTATGTCTGAACCAAGAAACTCCATTATGTCTAACCAAAAACTCCATTATGTCTAAACCAAGAAACCTCCAATTATGTCTGAACCAAGAAACTCCATTATGTCTGAACCAAGAAAACTCCATTATGTCTGAACCAAGAAACTCCATTATGTCTAAACCAAAAGATCCAATGTCAACCAGAAACTCTATTAATGTCTGAACCAAGAAACTCCATTATGTCTGAACCAAGAAACTCCATTATGTCTGAACCAAGAAACTCCATTATGTCTGAACCAAGAAACTCATTATGTCTGAACCAAGAAACTCCATTAATGTCTGAACCAAGAAACTCCATTATGTCTAAACCAAGAAACTCTATTATGTCTGAACAAGAACTCTATTATGTCTGAACCAAGAAAACTCCATATGTCTGACCAAGACACTCCATTATGTCTGAACCAAGAAACTCCATTATGTCTGACCAAACAACTCCATTATGTCTGAACCAAGAAACTCCATTATGTCTAAAACCAAGAAACTCCATTATGTCTAAACCAAGAAACTCCATTATGTCTGAACCAAGACACTCTATTATGTCTGAACCAAGAAGCTCCATTATGTCTGAACCAAGACACTCCATTATGTCTGAACCAAGAAACTCCATTATGTCTGAACCAGAAACTCCATTATGCGAACCAAACACATAGAGGAGAGGAATGCTACTGGTAGTCTGTGAACTAAGCAAAACACACACAACACACACACACACACACACACACAACACACACACACCACCACACACACACACCCACAGAAAAATATGCTGTTGGCAAACAGGGATGCTACTTGAGAAGAGAGGAAACATAATTACAGTGACAGCAGTCTGGCTCTCTGTCTCTGGTGCTGTCTCTCTCTCTCACACTCTCTCTCCATCTTTTTTCCCTCTCTGTTTCTGTCTCTCTCTCCATCTCACTTTCTCTCTCTCTCTCGCATGGTGAGCAGCAGAATTAGCCCGACGCCATAGACAATCTTCCTCGCCACACAGACGTCTAAATCCCTTTGCTGCACCACACCAGCTCTGCCACCGCCGGCCAGAAAGAGGTTGCGTTCCCCCAGATAACACCTTATTCAGTATGTAGTCCACTACTTTTGTAGGGCTCCGGTAAAAAGTAGTGCACTGCATAAAGGTACCATTTCCAGAGAGGGCCAAGCATCTCAAATATTTCAGAGGGTTTTCAAGTTCTGTAATACATTCTCCCCAGTGGCAAACAGCTGACTAACCTCAGTAGACACCCACAAAGCAGAGCTAGCTGTGGATTACAGTCACACGGGACATCAATCATCATCTCATCATCAATAATAATCATCAATAATCATCATCATCGTAATAATCATGATCAATAATCATCATCATCATCAATAATATCATCATCGTAATAATAATCAAACATCGAAATAATCATCATCAACGTCT
Source organism: Salvelinus sp. IW2-2015 (assembly GCF_002910315.2). NCBI lineage: Eukaryota > Metazoa > Chordata > Actinopteri > Salmoniformes > Salmonidae > Salvelinus > Salvelinus sp. IW2-2015. The sequence continues at coordinate 233,588 of NW_019957711.1, read as the reverse complement.
TCATCAACGTAATAATCGTAATCATCATCATCATCATTCATAATAATTCATTCATCATCATCATCATCATCATCATCAATATCATCACATCTAATAATCATCATCATCATCGTCATAATAATCATCATTATTATAATAATCATCATCATCATCATCAATCATCATCATATCATCCATCATCATATCATCATCAATGTATCATCATCATTGTATCATCATCATCAATGTACATCATCGTCTCATAATAATCAACATCTTAATAATCATCATCATCATCATCATCGTCATAAAATAATCAAATCATCAATCATCATCATCAATAATCATCATCATCATCAATCAATCAATCATCATCATCATCATCATAAAAATCATATCATCATCATACAATAATCATCATCCATCATCATCATCATCATCAATTATCATCATCAAATGTCATCATCATCATCAATTATCATCATCAATGTATCACATCGTCGTCAATAATAATCAATCATCCTTAATCATCATCATCATATCATCATCATCAATCATCATAATAATCATCGACATCGTAATTATCAGAATAGTAATACATTTGAATTGTCGGATGCCTTTCAGGAACATATCAGGGAACCTTCCGGCCTCGCACTAAAACGTTTCAAGAATGGATCCAAGAAGACACACAGCGACGTTACCCCTGGAGAAAATATACTACATGGCTTTGAGGATTAATCAACACCTTTGGCCAAGGACGAATGTGGGATACTGGTGACTGACCTGGGAAAACGTCTGGGATACTGGTGGACTGACCTGGGAAAACGTCTGGGATACTGGTGACTGACCTGGGAAAACGTCTGGGATACTGGTGACTGACCTGGGAAAACGTCTGGCGATACTGGCGTGACTGACCTGGGAAAACGTCTTGGGATACTGGTGACTGACCTGGGAAAAACGTCTGGGATAACTGTGACTGACCTGGGAAAACGTCTGGGATACTGGTGACTGACCCATGGAGAAAAGTCTGGGAATACTTGGTGACCTGACCTGGGAAACGTCTGCTAGCAAACGTCTAGTTCCAAGGCCTCGTTCCCTACTTGTGCGAGTCAGTCAGGGGCCAAGGCCTTTGTTCTCCCTGAGAGAGAGAGAGAGGACACCCTATCGATCCAAGCAGACATGTCAGACTAAACTTGCTTGTAACAAACAACACAACGGTTTCCAAAGTCAACACTTTCGGTAGCTCAGGTGAAACTTTAGTATTTATTCCCGAACAGCAATATGCAGCATTGTATAGAGTAAATCAAGTCCCTCTCTGGGCAGGTTATTCAACGGTGAGGGGAAACGCGTCTTCCGTCCCTGACATGATCATTATTTCTGCCACAAAAAAGAAAAAATATAATTTCTTTCGTTCTCCCCATCAGGTTCCAGATGTGAGACTGAGAACGGCTATTTCTTTCAAGAAACTTGGTTTCTGCACCTCTCTGTATGCCTTATCTACAGAGATACCAGACCAGGCAGGAGGAAAGCAGTAGGCCACAGCACAGTACCATGCCATGTTCCCAGTAAACCACAGTCACCAACACACAGACACTGTAGTATACATTTCTTTGGAATCTAAGGCACATTTTGATTGTAGAGATCAGCCACCTATTCATTTAGTGGGGTCGGCCGTTCCTTCGTCTTCCCAGTATTGGGGGGGTTATAGTACATCAAATCAAATCAAATGTTATTTGTCACATGCGCCCGAATACAACAGGTGTGTTGTAAAAGTGAAATACTTACTTACAATCCTTTAACCAACGATGCAGTTAAGAAAATACGTAAAAAAAGGAAGAGATAAGAAAAACAAATGATTAAAGAGCAGCAGTAAATAACAATAGCGGAGCTTTATACAGGGGGTACCGGTACAGAGTCAATGTGTCGATTCACCGGTGTCGAGGTAATTGAGATAATTATGTACATGCAGGTAGGGTTGTTAAAGTGACTATGCATCGATAATAACAGAGAGTAGCAGCATGTGGGGGGGGGGGGCAATGCAAATAGTCTGAGTAGGCCATTTGATTAACGGTTCAGGAGTTTCTTATGGTTTCGGGGTAGAAGCTGTTTAAAAGCCTCTTGGACCTAGACTTGGCGCTCCGGTACCGCTTGCCGTGCGGTAGCAGAGAGAACAGTCTATGACTAGGGTGGCTGGAGTCTTTAGTTTAGCATCTGCTTCATCTGACCACTTTTTTTATTGACCGAGTCACTGGTGCTTCCTGCTTAAATTTTTGGTTGCAAGTAGGAATTAGGAGGATAGTCATATTTGCCAAATGGAGGGCGAGCTTTGTACGCATCTCTGTGGGTGCTCCCAGCCTATAGACAGAAACTAAAACAGGAAGCGCCCATGCTCAGGTCTGTTCAACGCTGGTCCAACCAATCGGATTCCAAGCTTCATGATTGCTTCGATCATGTGGACTGGGATATGTTCCGCATAGTGTCGGACAATAACATTGATGAATACGCTGATTCGGTGAGCGAGTTTATTAGCAAGTGGCATCGGTGATGTTGTATCTTGTTAAAACCTTACCCAACCAGAAACCGTGGATTGATGGCAGCATTAACGCAAAACTGAAAGCGCGAACCATTGCTTTTAAACAGGGCAAGGTGACCGGAAACATGACCGAATACAAACAGTGTAGCTATTCCCTCCGCAAGGCAATCAAACAAGCTAAGCGTTAGTATAGAGACGAAGTAGAGTCGCAATTCAACAGCTCAGACACGATAGGTATGTGGCAGGGTCTACAGTCAATCACGGACTACAAAAGGAAAACCAGCCCCGTCGCGGACCACGATGTCTTGCTCCCAGACAAACTAAACAACTTCTTTGCTCGCTTTGAGGACAATACAGTGCCACTGACATGGCCCGCTACCAAAACCTGCGGGCTCTCCTTCACTGCAGCTAACGTGAGTAAAACATTTAAACGTGTTAACCCTCGCAAGGCTGCAGGTCCAGACGGCATCCCCAGCCACGTCCTCAGAGCATGTTGACCAGCTGGCTGGTGTGTTTATTATATTCAATCAAACCTTATCTCAGTCTGCTGTTCCCACATGCTTCAAGAGGGCTACCATTGTTCCTGTTCCCAAGAAAGCTAAGGTAACTGAGCTAAATGACTATCGCCCCGTTGCACATACTTCCGTCATCATGAAGTACTTTGAGAGACTAGTCAAGGACCATATCACCTCCACCCTACCGGACACCCTAGACCCACTCCAATTTGCTTACCGACCCAATAGGTCCACAGACGACGCAATCGCAATCACACTGCAAACTGCTATAGCCCATCTGGACAAGAGGAATACCTATGTAAGAATGCTGTCCATCAACTACAGCTCAGCATTCAACACCATAGTACCCTCCAAACTCGTCATTAAGCTCGAGACCCTGGGTCTCAACCCCGCCCTGTGCAACTGGGTCCCGTTGGTAGGAWWTACGTGCTTTCAGTTCTTCATTTATTTTCTAGCGACTTGTCGCCTGGTCCTCACAAGGCACCCTGATCTTTTGCCTTGAAGTCTACGTTTCCTTCTCCAGTGAATCACGYGGATCTGGGCCTYGTCGGGTGTCCGCAGTATATCCCTCGCGTCCGACTCGTTGAAGAGCAACTCTTCGTCCAGTTTGTCCCAGTTCTGATGTTTAGAAGCTCTTTTTGGTAATATGTTACGGTAGCAGCAACATTATGTACAAAACAAGTTTCTGAACAACGTGAAAAAACAAACAAAATAGCATGATTGGTTAAAACTTCTCTGGGATATGTGGGACGCTACCGTCCCACTTGGCCAAAAGCCAGTATAAATGCAGACCGCCAAATTCAAATAAATTACTATAAAAATTCAACTTTCATGAAATCACACATGAAAGACACCAATTTAAAGCTACACTTGTTGTGAATCCAGCCAACATGTCTGATTTCAAAAAGGATTTACGGCGAAAGCACACCAAACGATTATGTTAGGTGAGTACATAGCCACAGAAAAACACAGCCATTTTTCCAGCCAAAGAGAGGAGTAACAAAAAGCAGAAATAGAGATCAAATTAATCACCAACCTTTGATGATCTTCATCAGATGACACTCATAGGACTTCATGTTACACAATACATGTGTGTTTTGTTCGGTAAAGTTCATATTTATATCCAAAAATCTGAGTTTAGGCGGGACGCTACTCTCTCACTTTGCAGAGCACCATATTCCAATAAATTACTATAAAAATCTAACTTTCATTAAATCACACATGAAAGACACCAAATTAAAGCTACACTGGTTGTGAATCCAGCCAACATGTCAGAATTCAAATAGGCTTTTTGGCAAAAGCAAACGATGCTATTATCTGAGTTAGCACCATTGTAAACAAAGAGAGATAAGCATATTTCAACCCTGCAGGCACGACACAAAACGCAGCAGAAAGAAATATAATCATGCCTTAACCTGTTGACGAGGCTTCTGTTGTTGCACTCCAATATGTCCCATAAAACATCACAAAATATGGTCCTTTTGTTTGATGAATTACTGTCCGATTATTATTCCAAAATGTCCATTTATTTGGCGCGTTGATCCCAACTCGTGAAACATGACTACAAAATATCTCAAAAGTTACCTGTAAACTTTGCCAAAACATTTCAAACTACTTTTGTAATACAACTTTAGGTATTTTTTTACGTAAATAATCGATACAATTGAAGACGGGATGATCTGTGTTCAATACAGGATTAAAACAATCTGTAGCTAGCTTTCTGGTCATGCGCCTCTAACAAACAGTACACAACAAGTGACCCTGATTCAAAATGGCCGTACTTCTTCATCACACAAAGGAAAAACCCTCAACCATTTTCTAAAGACTYTTGACATCCAGTGYAAGTGGTAGGAACTGCAAGAAGGTCAATTAGAAATCTGTATTCCCAATGAACATCCATTGAAAAGAGAGTGACCTCAAAACAAAAACAATTCTGAATGGTTTGTCCTCGGGGTTTTGCCTGCTAAATAAGTTCTGTTATACTCACAGACATGATTCAAACAGTTTTAGAAACTTCAGAGTGTTTTCTATGCAAATCMACTAACAKTATGCATATCTTATCTTCTGGGGATGAGTAGCTGGCATTTGAATTTGGGTATGCTTTTCATCCAAACGTGAAAATGCTGCCCCCTATCCTAGAGAAGTTTTAAGGGCCGATAAGATGGCAGTCCTACCCACCGGCGCCATATGTGAGGCTTCAAAGCTACTTGATTTCCTCAGGCACAGGGACCACACTGGCATATCAATGTAGTGGTATGTCATGGGCACTGTATTACATTGATGAAAAACACATTAGAACAGCTCTGAGATGCAGTAATTGAATATATGTCCATGATGGTCTTAATGTTGGCATTTGTGACTCGCTCTTATATTGATTCCACCAAAGCAATTTATTGATGAAAAACAGAGACAAGCCATATTGAGGCAGCACCAACCATACAGTGTCCTGGAGTCTATTTACATTTTAGGAAGATACTGTATAAAACATTGATATGGTATAACACAGACCTGTATAGACATTCACCTACCGTACAAGCAAGAGACCACAGAGAGAACACATTTAACACATTTTGCGATCAAAAACTAACTGCTGTTTATACAAAAAAAAACMTTAAAAAACATCTACAAAAACAGAACGAATGGATTTCCAAGTATCAGCAAACTTTTTATCAAGAAGAGCAGTACAGGAGGAAGTGAGTCATATTGGGACAGAAGAAGAGCAGTACTGGAGGAAGTGAGTCATATTGGGACAGAAGAAGAAAGAGAGAGATATGGTGGTGAGTAGTATGCGGTGAATTCGAAGATGAGGGTGGGATGATGGGTGAGATGGGGTGGGAGGATGGGTGGGAGTGAGATGGGTGAGTTGAGTGAAGGTAGTAGAGGGTGGGTAGATGGGTGAGATGGGGTGGGCGAAGCATGGGTGAGATGGGGTGGGAGGATGGGTGGGTAATGGGTCGAGATGGGTGGGAAGATGGGTGAAGATGGGGTGAGTAGATGGGTGAGATGGGGTGGGAAGGATGGTGGGATCGGGGTAGAGACATGGGTGGGGAGATGGGTGGGTAGATGGGGTGGGTATATGGGTGAGATGGGGTTTGGGTGGGGGAGATGAGGGTTAGGGAAGATGGGTGAGATGGGTGAGATGGGGTGGAGAAGGGGTTAAGAAGGGGTGGTAGATGGGGTGGGGAGATGGGGTGGGGGAATGGGTGTAATAGGTGTGGAGATGGGTGAGATTACTGCTGTCTTCATCCAATATGACTCACTTCCCTCCAGTACTGCTCTTCTTCTGTCCCAATATCGAACTACACTTCCTCTTACTGCGTTCTTCGTCTGTCCCCATATGACTCAACTTCCTCCAGTACTGTTCTTCTTCTGTCCCAATATGACTCACTTCCTCCAGTCACTTGCTCTTCTTCTGTCCCAATATGAACTCAATACCTCCAGTACTGTTCTTCTTCTGTCCAAATGAACTTCACTCCCTCCAGTACTGCTCTTCTTCTGTCCCAATATGACTCAAATCTTCCAGTACTGCTCTTCTTCTGGTCCCAGCATATATGCTCACTTCCTCCAGTGACGTTGTGTCCGCTTATCTTCCTGTCCGCAATATACTCAATACCTCCAGTACTGTTCTTCTTTTCTGTCCCCAATATGACTCACTTCAACTCAGTTCATACCATTCT